>NC_056749.1:94271460-94283960 GCF_019279795.1 Protopterus annectens
GTGCAACAACTGGCCATGGCACATTGGGACAGCAGGTAACCCTGGTGACCATGCCCATGTCGCTACTGGGGTTTCCACCTTTTCCAGTTTCCGATCTGGGATATTTCCGGGACTCACATCTGACTTTACAGGCCGACACATACAAATGGTCACTATATAGCATAGAACTTCACTTGTTTGCCTAAATATAAGCTTATTGTTGTGGCAATTTGCTTGCTTATTCTGTTTCTTGTGTCATTTAGGTATTTGAGTTACAGAAATAACCGATTCATGCTACCATTACATTAAATACGGGATATCATTGTGTCCTACAATCGTAGCACATCAGCCATTTCTAATACGTCTTTTCGGGACACAACTGGCCATGGAGAGACTGCCCCAACCAAAGTGGGACAGGTGGTGACCTTAATCGCTGCTCCTATGTCGGTGCGGCGCTGACATCGGCTGTACACCTTCTCTGAGTGTAAACACTGACGGTGCATTGCGGGACGAGCAGCGGTCTTATGCGTATCCTTTGCTCCTTGGACGGGTACACTTATGCCTTCGTGGCTTGTATTTGCTTCTCCGTTAATTTGGGACGGGTACTATGTTGCATACTGTACGTGCGTTTCATTCTGCACGGGACCTGGCTGCTGCCATTACTATTGTGGGCGGACCGTGGCTGTCAGCACATTAGGTTGCTCACCTCATGCCAGCTTAGACACGCCTACAGACGCATCCTACCTGGGCTCGCTCACGTACACTACGCACGTGTCTGTGATTCCGGTGCACTCTCATTAATATGTATATGGCGCTACTGCGCCGGCTATTCACTGCACCGCCGGCGCAAGCCTTACGCCGGCCTTGCGCCGAGCTTCATGAATCCCGGGGTGAGTCTATCCAGAGTATAATAGACTTAAAATTTGCAGGAATAAAATAAATAAAATACATCTGTGAAGCTAATACCACCATAGTCCCATAATCTTATATGAGTTCTATATTTCTATAAGCAATTCTCAGCTTATTAGGATACCATAAGAATAAAGTTAACATTTTCTCCATTGAAAAGCACTTGTTGGGTATTAAAGCTATTGAATGCAATATGTATAGTTCTGGGCAATATAATCATTTTAATATGTATTAACCTATCCTCAAAATGAAAAGAAAAAAAAAATACTTATTTCATTTTTTTCAATAAGAAATAAGACTTCAATTATCTTGAAAGATTTTTATTCTTAAATATTTTGATTATTTTTCTTCCTAATTATATTGATATTTATCTTTAAACTTACTATCTAGTAATTAACACTGAGGTTTCAGTTTTATTATTAAATTTCAGCAGTGATAATTGAAACTTTTTTAATTTCCTTATCTATTTTTTTCAACTGAATAATTTAAATCTCCTGTAATTAGTAAAATATCTGTGAAAAGCTGTATTTTAGATTGGCAATCCTTAGTTGAGAATCCATCAGTTTTTTTCCATTACTTATACTGTTAGCTAAGGGCTCGATAACTAATACAAACAGTAGAGGAAACAAGGGACAACCCTGCTTTGTGCCTTTGTTTAAAGTGAATCCTTCAGAAATGTAAGATCCAGTTTTAACATATGCACTTGAGTCTCTATACAGCTTGTTTACTATTCCAATAAATGGTTCTGGAAATGCAAACACTTCTAAATTTTTAAACAAGTAGTTGTAATCTACAGAATCAAAATCTCTGTCGATATCTAAGCTAATTAGGGCTAATTTCTCATTCATTCCTTTTGCTAAATCTAAGATAGTTACTACCCTTTTTATATTGTCATACATTAATCTAGTGACTATAAATCCTGTTTGATCTTTATTAATTTATCTACTATATCTCTTAATCTTGTGGTGAAGATGGAAGTAAATATTTTATAGTCTAAACTTAATAACGAAATAGGTCTATATAAGGAAACTAACTTATCCTTTCCTTGTTTATGCATAGGTGAGATTTCAGAAATTTTCCATGAGGACTTCGAATTCTCCTGAAAGTGTCACTCAGTAATTTTAAAATATTTGAAGGAAGCAGACTATATAATGCCATACTTAAACCATCTAGTCCTGGAACTTTACCATTTTCCATTTTTTTAAAGCTTTGTTAGGGTAATAGGCTTATTCAACAGAGATATTTGTCGGTCATTAAGTCTATTAGTACCATTTTTCTTGTCAATTTTGTAATCATCAGGATCATTATTTTTATCTTATGAGAAGGTGTTTTCTTTATCTGATGAAGTTCTGTTACTTATGAGAACAAACGTGCTTTATTGATTAACCTTTTTTGTGGATTCTGCTGATGGGTTAAATTTTTTTCCTTGAATACAAATACAACAATTTTAATACAAATTTCACTTAAATGCCTTTGATCACTATTTTTCAACCGCTGATTCCCGGACTGGGTCCAGTCTGGCAGAAATTTCCTGCTGGTCCATGAAAGTTATTGCTGCTTAAGCTAGACGATCTCTCTCACACACACACACACACACACACACACACACACACACACACACACACACACACACAAACACACACATATGCAGTTTCATTTTTTTACTTGGAAAAGACCACTGAACATAAACAAAGCAGAGTTAACAGCAGATAGGCATGATATTCATAAAGGGGTCATGTTAACTCTCCTTTCCTATTTATGTCACTCTGTACAATTTCTCTCTTTTTCTCACTTAGTGTTTTAAATGGGTCCCTGTTGCACCTAACAGCATATGACAAGGTCCCAAGAAAGCTGATCTGGGCAGTACTGCGGTGGTTTGAAGTCCCAGAAACAATGGTAGAATTAGTACAGGCTATGTACAAGGACCCAGTGACTCAAGTACGAACAGTGTTTGACCTCACTGAGGGGTTCCAAGTGGGAGTGGGTGTACACCAGGGTTCAGCTCTGAGCCCACTGCTGTTCATACTGGTAATGGACTACATCAGAAAACAGGTTGGAGGGGTCAGCGCAACAAAGCTGAAGTATGCAGACAATGTGGCAGTACAGGCAGACTCTGATCTAGAACTTCAGCAAAGGATAGGAGAATGGAATGCCAATCTGAAGGCACATGGCATGAAACTAAGCACAGATAAGAAAGTGGTAATGGCAGCAGATTGGGGAAATCAGAAGAAGCTGAGAATAGAGATAGATGGGAAGATAGTGGAACAGGTAAACAACTTCAAATATCTGAGAGGGGTGGTTGAGGAGAAGGGTAGTCTGAATGAAGAGGTCAAAGCTAGAATCAGAGGGTCTGCAGCCAACTGGCATAGAGTATCAGGTGTAGTCTATGACAGAAGAATGCCAAAGAAGCTGAAAAGTAAGGTGTACAAGACAGTGGTGCGACCAGTACTACTGTATGGTACAGAAACCTGGGCAGTAAAGGCAGAACAGTTGAAGAAGCTAGAGGTGATGGAAATGAAGTGCCTGAGAAAGGTGGTAGGATGTACACTGTGGGACAGGCGAAGAAATGAGGACATAAGAGCAGAAGCCAAAGTAGCTCCAATTGCAGAAAAGATCAAAGAGAACTGATTACGATGGTATGGGCACATGTGTAGAAAAGCAGAAGACAATCTGGTGAGGGAGATTTGGGACAGACAGGAAGAAGGTAAGAGGAAGTGAGGGCATCCAGCAAAGAGGTGGATGGATTGTGTGAAAGAAGATTTGCGACAGTCAGGCATGAGTGTTGAAGAAGGCAGGAGAGTAGCACTGAATCGAGAGAGTTGGCGACAGTTAATACAATACCCCAACCCCATGTAAATGGGAAAAAGGGGGATGATGATGATGATGATGTTGCACCTAACATCCATTTTGTATGGCACTGTGCCTTTATGAGTTTCATTCAGGCCTCTCTGGTTGCAAAACTGGAACTGCTTAAAAAGACGTGATCGTCCATCCATTCCAAGTAAGAAGCCAGTATTTATTTAAAAATGTTTTTTTAACAGATAATGTACATACTAGTCCATTAGTATTGATGCATTTTAAGAATTAAAATAGGCAACCTCATGGACTCCCACAGGCAGATACAAGGGGGTGCACTTTCACCCCCCCCGAATTATGACAGGAGGCTTCAATGATTATGAATTAGAAAAATAAATAAAAATAACAATTCCGTTTGTGAATGTGGAATGTGTTTATCTGTGGCCCAGAGTCTTCTCCTTTAAGGATGACCATGTGTGGTTTCACCTCCAATAAAAATATATTAATAACATCACTGTCCTTAGAACAGAAGACCTACAAAATCATTCTGTAGAGTCCCCAAGGTATTTCTATGTATTTCTGTATTGTAAGCTGTGACAAGTATAAAAGTGAAAGACAACAGCACCAGGGACCTGTTGCAGGAAAAAGCCAACTAGAGTGCTGTCACTTGTGAACAAGAGTGAAGTGGTATGGATTACTATGTCAAGAAAGTCGACAAAATTGATATGAACACCCATCAAAATCCTAATAACAGTAAGGGTCCACCACTTCAACCTTAACGTTTTACCCATATCATTGCACAGCTTGCTCAGAAAGTCATATTACTATTATAATTATTATTATTGTTTTACATACTGTCCACTGTTGAGTTAATCTGCCTCTGGTAATCAATTTCTCTGAATGCTTGAACAAAAGGTGAGTATGTTAGGCAGAACATAAAGAACTTAGAAAAAGTAGTACAGTAGCCAAATTTGCATCTTAAAATTCTGCAGTAGAAAGGGAGTTTCGCCTATAATCTTTATACACTAACTAATCTCTTTTCCTAGTTACCTTTGCCTGCCCCATTTACTGTTCACCCTTAAAGACAAGTCTCCCAGTCAGAACCTATTTTAACTTTCTCCAGGATTCAGCAAGCTCTGCATGGCATGCAGGAATAGTGCAATAGCTGCTGCAGGCAATATGGCTGCCTTGCAATCCAGGAATAAGCTTCCGGGACATGCATGAGCCTTATTGCACTATTCCTGCATGGACACAGCCCCTGTATGCTAATTACCTCATTTGCTGTAAAAAACATGCAAATTAGGTAAATTAGTGATCCAAGAAGCAGGTAGGCGTCCGTGCAGCAATAGTGTAAACTGGAGAAATGTATTCAGCCAGTAGCTGAATACATTTCTTCAAACTACAAATCGGAGGCATGACAGTTTGTACAAACACATCTATTAAAAGGGTTAGGCATGCCAAAGGCCAAATATATGGCCATAGGCATGAAAATTAATTTAAAAATTTATAAAAATTAACTTTTTTTGTTGGCTGATTTTGGCCATTTAAGTGCAGGGCAGCAGTGCGCAAACGGGATCGGCCCAAAAATAATTAAAAAAGCTGGAAATAAGCTTTTAAACCAAAATCATAATTTTGCCGTAATAGTCAATGGCATGCATAACAAAACAAGACCATGGAATATTGGTTGCTAAGGGAGAAGGCTGAGTGTCGGTTTGTAACCATGCATTAGCAGTCAGTCCTATGCAAATGAGGGCAATGATACTGAATCACAGATTTCTCCTCAGTGCTAGCTTGCACTCAACAGTAGGCGCAGTAATACCATGGTGTAAGCCTAAGAGCTAGATGACTTCATGAGGGGGAGTGTCATGACTGCTGTAAGCTTATTGGAGCACAGTGACCTGTGTTTGCCCTTAGCTAAGCACAGCTAAGGAAGGGGGTGTGTTTGAGGCTGCCTAGCAGTATTTACATTAGTTAAATGGGTGTGCATGCCGTGCACTGGGTTTAAAAAAAAAAAAAAAAAAAAAAACAGGAAATAGCAGCTCCATTCTCATCTGAGCACTGGGTTTGTGCAGTGCGCCTCGGGGCTTAAACAGGAAGGCAATGGGAAGGGAAAACAGCAATAGGAAGGTAATCATGGAGAACTAGCATAGCTGGCAGGTGAGATGTATCAGAACCAGCCAATTACACAGGCAGCAGCCCAGCCCAGCACACTACTATAAACTATGCAAACACCTTTCACTCTGGTTTTTCCCACAAACTCTGCATCACCAGTGTACACAAACGGGGACATTTTACCTAACAAAAGCAACAAAATGATTGGGGCTACTTTTTCTCTCATAACTCAATATGTGGAAGAGGCTGAGGGTGGTGAGGATGAGAATGCTGATGGCCAACCCTCGGTGAGGAGTAGGAGAAGAGTGTACAGACCCAGGGTAACCTACCAGAGGCTACATGAGCTGGAGACATTGGAGTGCTATAGGGTGTACAGGGACCTCCTACAGCAAATTGTTGAGCTGTGCCGACCATGCCTCACACACAGAACCAACAGCGGGGAACCCATCCCAGTGGATACCAAGGTATGTGTAGGCTTAAGATACTAGCCACAGGTACCTTCCAAAGGCCAACGGGGATATCATGGGGATCTCACAGGCATCAGCATCCAGGGTACTCCACCAGTTCCTGGATGCCATGTCATCACATGCCGTGAGCACATATATTTCCACAAAGCCCTTGAGGCATTGACCAGCAATATGTGTCTCTTCCACCAAATAGCAGAATACCTTGAGGTAGTGGGTGCTATAGACTGCACGCACATACACATCAAAGCACCACCTGGTGAGCAGGGTAGGGTCTACATAAACAGCAAGGGCTTCCCCTCCATCAACTGCCAGGTCATGTATGACGCCCAGGGCATTATAATGAATGTGTGTGCTCTGGAAGCGATCACGACTCCCACATCTGGCATATGACACAGATGTACCAGTGATTTGCCAATGGGGACATCCCATATGACCACCTAGTGGGGGATGCTGGTTACGCACTGGAGCCGTGGCTGATGACACCCATCAGAAATGCACACACCCCCAAACAAGAACTCCATAATGAGGCACATGCACAAACCAGAATCATAATAGAGCGTGTGTTTGGGATGCTCAAGTCATGGTTCCAGTGCCTGGACATATCCTGTGGAGCCTTGCAGTACTCTCCAGCTACATGTACCCAAATTGTCATTGTATGTGCCATGCTACACAATATGATCCTGTGGAAACAGCTGGAGCAGGAACAGCACAGGGCAGGGCCATACAGCTCCCCACCATTGCCAAGGCCAGCACAGGCACAGAGTGACTTGGAGGAGGAACAACCTGAGCCTCCTCCTGTAGACAGAAGGAGGCATGCCCAGTATGCCTAAGCTTTGCCAAAGAAGCAATGCATAGCACATACACTGACACAGTAGGAACCCAGGGAATGACACCTCTCTCTGACTCACACATACAGTAAAACAGATGCCAAACATGACACTACCTGTGCTTAACCATGTATATTTATATATATATATATATATATATATATATATATATATATATATATATATATATATATATATATATACATATATATATATATATATATATATACAAATACACATATATATTTACATATCTAGATATATATGTATATATATATATATTCATATGGATTCCATACATTTGGTCGAATTACACTTAGTCAAAAATTATTCCAGGCTTTTCACTTCATTGAAAGCTCACATGACTGAAAGCTCACTTGGTCGAAGTTCATTTGGTTGAAAATGGAATATAGCCCCTGCCCCACTGCAGTGCAACCCTGGAGGGAGAATGTTAAATAAGGGGGGTGTGGGGGGGCACATCCCCCCACATTGGGGGGGGGAGGCATAGCCCACACATTATTCCAATAGTTTTTACTAAACATGTATATATTAATGCATTTCTATTGAATATACCTTGTTATAATAGTGAATACATTAAAATTATTTAGGGGGCTATGCCCCTCCACACCCCCCATTGTGGGGGGCTGTGCTCCCCACACCCTCCTTATTTAATATTCTCACTCCTGGGTTGCACTGCAGTGGGGCAGGGGCTATATTCCATTTTCAACCAAATGAACTTCGACCAAGTGAGCTTTCAGTCAAGTGAACTTTCAGTGAAGTACAATGCCTGATATCATTTTCGACTAAGTGTAATTCAACCAAATGTATGGAATCCATTCATAGATAAATATATATAACTTTCAATTCACTGACTTTCATTTCACTGACACCATTTCACTGAAATTCATTTCACTGAAACTTCATTTCACTGAAAGTTAATTTCACTGACAACTATTATTAGCAATAAAATGGAATATGCCCCCTTCCCCACTGTAGTGCGACCCTGGAGTTAGAATATATAGTTCGGGGGGTGTGGGGGGCACAGCCCCCCACTTCATTTCATATGATATTCTTACGTTTTGATATAATATTGCTTAGTAAAAGAAAAGTAAGTGGGGGGCTGCTACCACAGTCAACAGAACATGCTTGGGTACAGGTCTCCAAGACAGACACTGACCATGTTATATAATACATGTTGCATACATGTCAGTTGGAGCACCTCACTGGCCCTCTGCAAGAGGCAAACAGATGATTGAATGTTGCATTTAACTCTCACTTTAAGGATCACTCCCGTGGCATCAGTTGATAGATGGCCTGCTGGCAAATGGCAGGTGGCATGATACCACTGTACCCACATACTTTACTCTTCCCATCTCTCCATGGACAATATCCTGGTACACACCAGGAACACCTGCAGCTATGGACCAAAGTATTGACAAATGTGTCAGTGTGCATTACTAAGAACAACAGTGTCTGTGTTTGTAAACCTATAGTTGATAATACCCTGAGGCCATTCACACCCACCACAACCCCATTGCTATAGATATGGCTGCTGCTGTAATGGACGTTACATGTACCTTGTTACACACTTCACCTTATGGGCTACCTGGAGCTTGCAGTACCAGCACAACTCTGTGTACAGTATTCTCTGTATTACATTAACACCAAAGCCTCTGTGTGTGTGTTATACACAAACATGTGATATGTACCACCCAGTACACTTACCATTGTCCCCTGTAGAAGGGCTGCTGACATCAGCCGCCATGCACTCACCTGTATACAACCCTCAGAACTATCAGGCATGTGGCACATGCAGTAACTGTTATACAGACCTGTAACTTGTGTTCAGCTGTACCCAGGATATGGCACAGTCAAGATGTCACTACAGTGCCATACCCCTTGTAATAAACAGCAGCAGACCAACATCCTGCTGACACATAGACGCCTACAATACAAATGGAATATGTTATGGAGACCGCAATCAATCAGTGTTAGTAACAGCTATAATGCATCATGGCTGGATAGCTACACATCCTGACATGTAAGCATTAAACTTTAGTGCTGAAAAAATGTTGCACAGCATTATATTGGTACACTGTTGTACAGTCACCCTGTGCATTAGAACCATCTTAGCCTGTCCATGCATTGATGGTATGGATGATGGGGATGTGGCACAGGTATCATATGCACAGGGAGTGTTGTGGGTTTGGCAGAGACCAAGGCTGAGGCATTCATTTGACATTGTGTGTGTGTGTGTTAGGGGGTTTCATTATTTGGACTGTGCAGATGTGGTGTGTGTAGGTATGGGGTTGCCCAGCTGTGTTGGTCATGTGTGCGTGTTTGCATGCACACAGTTCTGCCATGTGGCTGCCCTATACAGGGGTTTGTTGGACAGCTGCAAACCATACCTGGCAGGGTGTGCAGTTAACCATCTTTGGCCATGGACACAAGAAGTGTGCCTGCCAGGGGTTCCACGGGCACCACCAGGTACAAGCCATCATGATATGGTACTCTCCCCTGATGATGACATATGTCTGCTGGATCCATGTCCCTCTTGGGACTGGCCAGGGCCACGTGCACATGGCCTGCTATCTTGTGGTGTGGACAGCACCCCTCCTGCAGTGCTGGGGCTGGGACTGCCACTACGGGAGTGGCTCTGACTTCTTGCTCGTACACGTCAAACTCCACCTGTTGGGTTTTACTGATCTATGTCCATGTGGCCATTGCACTACTCCCACCATATGCTCAAGAACAGACATTCTACAGTCAAGGATTTCCACCATCTCACCCAACCGTTTATCCAGGACCTCTGCAAAATAATGGTGGGCACATGCAAGATCACGGATGTTGTCAACAGCAGAATGAGTAGCCCTCTACAGCATCAGACCCTGTCTGGTATACTGTACCATAAGGGCCTGCACCTCCATGATGGCCTGAAACATGTGTCTGGTGACACCAGATGTGACACTTCTGCCAGGGGCATGATGACCAGCAGCCCTCCTATGAGTACCCCTGTACATCTGCCTGTGTGGTACCTCGTCGGCCATCCAGCTATGGCTGCTGTGTCTAGACATATGTGCCATAGACACCACACTATCCTGTCCCTTGCCACCACCTGCCAACTGTCCCTCATCTATGGCCACTGGTGATGGGCATGTATACCGAATGTGACTTTGTGTGGATGGGGTGGATAACAATGAGATGTCAAATGATGGCACAGCTTCAGCCCCTGACATCCCTGCCTGTGCCTGAACACACTTATCATTATTGTCAGTGTCTGTATGGACACTAACATCAGTTTGCCTGCAGGAGGGAGCCTGACCCACCTCACCACCTGTGAGGGGAAGACAAGAAATGCACTTTAAGACATGGACATCATTGCCTAACTACACACACACACACACACACACGCACACACACACACACACACACACACACACACACACACACACACACACACACACACACACACATAATTACAGGTAAGGTTGCAGAAAGATATTGCACACAGACCTCTCATTACCCATCTGTCAACATGCATATGACATATGGCACTCAACAACATGCACTGCAGCTATAGTCAATCCCTGTTACCAAAATTATACATTTCTGTGATGCATAGGTTGTGTCAGTAGGTGATGCCCCTTCCCCTGGAACACACTGCACCCATGTACACAGTATTGATGTGCACCTTTTCAGCACTCTGGCATGTACTGTGCACCATACCTCACATGTGTACATGCCATTGCTGAATGTGTATGTATCAGTTATGTTTGCTATGCTGTTCACAGCCCCTATGTGTTTGTCCAACACATACCTGGGATGATATGTGGATAGATGTCAATAGTGAATGCCTGATGTCTGATTTGCAGATCTCATCATCAGCGGTGCATGTATGACCAATAAAATACAATTACACTGACAACCTTCAAACTTTACTGTGGATATGAGGAGTGTATACACCCTTATTGACATGGCAACCTCTTCCCTGATATGCCATGGGGCCACAATACTGCATATGTTAACATTACACTAACCTGATATGTGACATATGACCTGTGCAATGAAATGCAGTATCAAACAAAAGTGTTAGTTTTGTAAATGCTGATTGAGATGCATTCAATCTGTGGGTGCATGTGTGCACACACCATTAACATGATGGTTTGTTGCACCAACTGTTAAGTGTACTAAAGCAGTCCCTATTCGTAGAAGGGGTATACTAGCATGGGCCATCTGCACTTGCCAGTATATGGTCAATTTTCCCTACAAATGTCCCCCAACTCTGCAAGACTGCAAGGTCAACTCATGTGCACAGCCCATGGAAGTCACACAGTGTCTTCACTATTGCTGAGGAGTCAAGATTATGTCTGCCACAATTCATGACCTAGACTGTGTGCAGATACAGCCATTCTTAGTGAGGTTTGGATGTCTGCTTCAGTTCACTGTTGTGTTTCAGGATGACACCCTTCCCCCATCCTCAGCCTTTTTGCAGATGCTTGACAACTATGGGCTACACATGAGTGTCATTTTGCAGTGTCCCAAATACAGAACACCATGTATACCAGCCTAGTTCCAGCTAAATGACTGGCAAACATACAGGTGCACACTGGCACCAGCAAGGTACAGATGGGGATGGTGGGCCTGAGGTGGAGTGAGGTGTTGCTTGTAAAGCACATGTATCTTGATACTGTATGTAGGTTTTGAACTTGGTCTTGGTACACCATTACATATTGCAACACATGCCTCTGGGGGACGTTTGATGTTATGCATATGCTACCTATAGAGAGCCCTGGTGGATGTTTCCTGTGAAACAACTGTTTCATCTGATTACCCTAACCCATGGGCCACACTTATGCAGAGTCCAGGCAATTGTCGACACAGGTACTGCACAGCCAGTACTTGCTAGACATTCCTGCAACTCCTTCAGTCTTGCGGGATGTTACAAGGCAGTCTCCATGACCAGTTTGCAACATGTGTCATCTGCCTTGGATGGCCATCTATTTATTTTCTACATTAATTTCGTCCCATATATCCTCATCACATACATGACTAGCTGCACTGTTTGCCATGGTATATGCAATGGTGAGGTAAGGCTACATGTCCCACTCCTGCATGCTACCTGTTCGGCATGGGATCCATTCCATGGCTTGTAAGATATGTGAAACCTACGGCTGCCTCTGTTGCAGGTGAGTGGGCAAATGTGATGGACATATGTCTTGGACAGCAGACCATTTCTTGGTGTGACATTAAGGATCTGTACTTGCTGGAAGGTGCATAATCATGAAGGGTGAATGCTGTCAGTAGTGTATGTACACATATGCTTCCAGTGTTTGTTAAGGTATGTATTCCCCATATTTGCTGTCCTAACATAGGATTCCATATTACACATTAATTGCTCATGTTAGGACCA
>NC_056749.1:94288960-94411460 GCF_019279795.1 Protopterus annectens
GCGAGTATTGTTGTTATATGCTTTGTATAAGACTAGTTTTAAAGGGTTTGTGTGTACATGCTAGTTTTGCATGGAATGCAGTCTGTCTGCTTAGCTCTCAACTGTGGGCCTGTCCACATGATGGCCAGAGGATTGGCTGTTATGTTTTATCTGTCCACCACACAGGTCTTGTCTCTGATATATCAGTGGCATTCTGTCTGTTGAGTGCTGTCAGTACATAGCTACATCCATTTGTGTTTCTGACGTCATATTCCTGAGTAAGTGTATGTTGCAACCAATCCTGTAACACCAGCAACTTTCTCAATGTATAACAGCAATATTGTAAATATGGCCCTGTGTTCCAGCCTCTGTCCTCCACCTATATACCAGGCTTTGTCCATATGTCATGCAGTAAGAGGTTAAGTAGTGGCCTATCATTATCTAGTACTTGCATTCCTGCTATCATTCAAGTGATGCTGTGGACTCCCACACATATTGTGGGGTTGGGTCCATATATATGAGGTCTACAGCTGGACAAAACGTGTTTGACCTTGTACAGTCCAGAGGTCAGTGTATGTAACACTGTTATATGCCCTTGTAAGTCATTTTATGAGGGAGGGGTATGCACTATTTTTAACCTAGGCTATTAAATCATGTGAGGGATATCAGTAGTAAGACACGTGAAATGATATGGCTGTACATTTTCATACATTTCACGATGGGAACAATGGTGGGCTAGTGCTTACTGTCTTACAGACAGTTCTGTTTGTCAGTGTGATAGTGATGTTTTATGTTAAGCATTGTTATGTAACAATAACATTTTCATTGTGACAACTTAATTCTTTCACCCCAGGGGTTGAGTACAGAGTGTAATTAGAGGCTGCTGAACTACATCTGTAATTAGTGTTGATTGATTCCTATCATCCAGTGTTTCTTTACTGTTGTACTGCTTGAAGGCCTTGACCTGGACAGAAACATATGTTATGCTTTCAGATTACTGTATCAAGTTTGAGAGTTGCATTACTCAGTTATTATGTATTTCAAACACCTAACTGCTATATGAGATGGCATATATAACTGACATAGTACAAAAATAAACATTTCAATGCATGCAAACTTTTGTAACTGTAGGAATACCGGCTGTTCGATATGCTGTGCACCCTGTAAATATATATATTCTTATACATATCTATGAGTAGTAATATATGCATGTGTATGTATGTGTGTGTGTGTGTGTGTGTGTGTGTGTGTATATATATATATATATATATATATATATATATATATATATATATATATATATATATATAAATGTGTGTGTGTGTGTGTGTGTGTGTGTGTATCATTGAAATGTTTACTGCTTCCACATTGTACGTTCCCTTTTGTAGATAGACTGTTCTGCATGATATGTTATTCATATTATCCTGACATCGTACAGCTGAAATGCATTACTGTTAACTTGTTGTGGCTATGTTGTGTAGGGTCCTGGGTATGAGACTAGCAAGTGTTGTTTATTGTGTTACAAGTCAGATCTGTTCAGCTGTGGAGGTAGGGATGATGTCAATAATTACAAGAGGTACATATTTTGGGCCCCCTCACCCCCATTAATGTTGCCTTTGGTCATATATTTGTTGTTATCTAACTATATACATGTCCCCTACTGTTGAATGACTGTGCTGCATGATATGTTTGTGAAAACATCATGTTTATTTACATTTGGAATGGCTTAGTGGTAAATCACCTTGGCTATAGTGTGCAGGGTCCTGGGTGTGAGACTTGATAGGGCAGCTTATTTTGTTGCTGAGCAGAACAGGGGCAGATAGAGACAGAGTGATTAAGGCACGTTATCGCTGTTGAAAGTGGGTTTGCGTGGGTTTGAGTGGAGCTAAGCACCGCTTACTTGAGCTTAGCTTTGCTTACTCCTGCTTATGACCTCTTAAACACACACTAATTTCAAATAAAGAAAAGAAAAGTAGGGAGCTAGGCAAGTGGTGAAATTGGGGCAAGCAGGGGGACAAATGAGGAGAAACAAATAGGAATGTGCTGGACAGGTGTAGGAACGGACCATAGCTCTGCATTTCTTTGGCAGCAACAGTTGCTTTCAATGTGGGCAATTTAGAACTTGGAGCCTCACACCCTACAGGGAGGTGTGTAGGCATCATACAATATGGATGAATAGTAGGGATGGATTGTGTGCTGGGTACATGTCTCTGTGCGAAATGCAGAGCTATGCATGGGACATGATTTTTTGTGTGACAGATGCCCTTTTTTTAAGGTGAGAGTGGTATGTTAAGGAAGGATTATTGGTAAGTGTGGTGAGGGATGTTTGGTAGGAGAGTTTGCATTTGCAGACAGACAAGACAGCAGACAGGGGCGGTGTATGACACATGGTGTAAACACCTTGACGGGGTGGGTGGTTGGGAATCTGAGGCTCATGAGCCCCCCAGATGGTAGTAGTGGCACTGATGTTGTCCCCAGCCAATGGCAGTCACCACTACTCCTTCACAGCCTCGAAGATGGCTGTGCTGGGGGCTGGGCTGGAGGGGCCGCCTGCCCTCCACCTGGAGCAGATGGTCATCTAACTCCATCTCGAAGACACTGTGTACCATGCCACAGACCACGCACACTTGCAGGGGGGGTGAGCCCCATTCCCTGCAGTGGTTCCACCCTAGGGTGGTGCAGGACCAGCAGATGAGAGAGGTCTGGGTTGGGTCCCAGATGTGCTGGGACCCGGTGCCTCAGCCAGGTGGGGTTGGAGAGGCAGATCCACTGGGATCTGCTGTCCCATATGTGCTATAGTGTGGAAATTAACAATGAATATTGGTTAGTCTTGCACAACACATTACAACGTTAGACAAAATAGCATCCATGGATATTCCCATTTACCCAAAACAGTGCAATTATAACAAGCCATAGGAAACAGAACCCATGCATATATGGAATGGCATTCAGGGTTGCAACAGCATGCCACTTAGTGGTATGTCAGGCAGGCAATAAGATGATTATTCAACAGGGAATATTAATATGCACACAGTTTAAACAATGATAAACCAAATGAAACAATGGTCCCAACAGTAGAGGTTTGTTTAGGAACATACTCATGTTGGTCTCAGTGTGATGGGTAGATCAGTTGAGTGGTGAGGGAAGGGAACAGATTCAATTTACAACTGCTATCAAGTATATTTGTCAGTACACTACTATCCATACTCTACATTCTGACCACACTTATACTCTATCTGAACCATGGGGCTGCTACAACACACCAACAGCTGTAGATAGGAACAGAGCAATTGTATCCTTATTTTAGTTATACACATCAGACCTGTTTCTATACCAATTTCTTTACCTGTGGGCCTGTGCAGATGAACTGTGTGCACATTACATTGCTGTTTCTACACATATTTCAGATTCACATATTAGCTGCAGGCCCTGGAGTGTGTGTTGTGCATTTCACATACATCTACTGTGACATTCTCTGTGTGCAGGTTACTTGGCAACTGGGAAAATATCCATGACAGCATGATGCATGAGGAGCTTTTCTGGGCCAGACTGCAGAGTGTGGGTGTCAAGCTTGCATCTATTTGTAGGACTGGGGCTGATCAACACAGCAATTGTACACCTTTCATGGTTATACACATCATACTAGTATTTCTATTCAGATTTCTTTACCCGAGTGCCCTGTATGGAAAATGTATGTGTTGCAGTACATTATTTATTCTGTTCAGATTGCTGGTTTATAACTGTAGAACCAGACTGAGATGCTAGTGGTGGTCCTTGGATTCGAACCGTGCTGTGTGTGCAAAACTGAACTGCAGGCTTAGTCCTTATCAGACTGAGCTACTGGGGAGGTAGTTCATTTGTTGCATTTCTATCTAGTACATATTTTTGTGCACAGTACTTTTACTATGACATGTTGCATTATTTGTTTCCCATTTTCAGTACAAATTATACATACACAACAGACATTGGTGTCACTGTTTGTGAAATGTGCACATTAGCCGGATTGCACATTTGACTGTTTTACAACTACATACTGCAATTTAGATTCCTTAGTACACAGTGTAGGTTTTAAGTCTGCACCTGTTAGTCTTATACATTTCTCAGTACATTCACAGCTATGTACAGCTGAAATGGAAAGGTTAACACAGGACAATGCTGGCAGACAAGCAAGTAACACACATTCTGATGGGAATATGTACTGTTGCTTTTTTCCAGTTATTTGACATGCCCATTCTAAAGTATGCAGACAAGCAGTGCTAAATCAGTTCACCTCAGTTAATGCATTCTGCAGGACATATGCATTTCTATTTATCAGGTACAAGTAAGATGACACACACCAGTGTTTGGGATCATCTTAATTAGTTTTGACATGCATATCTGTGTACGACTCAGAAATCCACAATTACTATTCCTGTATGATCTACACAGGGGAATGCTTTTCATTTCTAACTGTTACAGTAGTCCTGACATGGCACTTTCTTGGCAGGTTCACTCAGACACACTCATACATATTCTAATATTCCTCTCCTGCATATTGTACCTTGTTTGCTACTGATATCTGTATTACACAGCAGCTGGGAATACTCCATTGTAACACTGGCAGCCTGACACAGGCATTTATTCCTGACTTTTACAGCGCAATTATATATACAGGCAGCACTACCATTACTATAATTTTGATTTCTTACTGCTAATAGTAGGAGGTATTCTGTACTCGCCATACTGCCAATGCAGCTGGGCCAGTCACTGGGCAAGAGTCTCCACATTCTGGGACCTCTCTGCAGTTGCTGTATGGGGAGACATCACACATTAATCACACCTACACAATCACAAGTTGAACTTTTTCCATACTTAGAGATACATAAGACTGCATACTTGGACAGGTGGGACATCTGCGCTCGGGCTTCTTGGATCCACTGGTCCAAGAGTGCACCCCTCCTCTGCTTCAGGTCATTATGGTGATGATGTACCTGCTCACCAATCCGGGGTATGCCAGTGGCACTGGTGAGATCATGTTCAAGCTGGTCCTAGGCCTCCACTTTGTACTGCAAGCCCTGGTACTGGCCCTGCAGCAGCCTGCCTTCATGTTTTTTAACTAGGAGCCCAACCATGACCCTGGACTCCTGGATGCCCCAACGTTGCACTCAGAAGCGCACACCTTCACCAATGCCAGACAATTTGGTACTGCTGTGTGCAGTCTTAAATGGTTATGGTTGTATTCCCGCTTGTTAGGTTTAAATAGAGCAGTTTTCTTGCACTTTTTCTTGATTGGCCAGTTTTAATATGCTGCACTATGCTTAGCTCCACACAAATCCACATAGCAATACTTGTACCAGCTAAGCAGAGCTGACACCAGGTAAGCAATGCTTACACTAGCAAAGCATTGCTTAAATCTATTTTTTTCATTCAATTTATAAATTATTTTTTACATTTATATTTTACATATTCCTACCCCTACTATGCTATACATGTGCCATATGATTGACATCTATCATTCAAATTCCTTAAAAGTTTTTTAAATAACTTGGTAGAGGAGGGATTTGAACTGAGCGTGTTCTACATGCTATAGCATGGTAGTACCACTATGCTAGAGCAGCTTGATAATGTTTTCTGTTAAAGTAGTACTTGTCTATCATTTTCAGGATTTCAGCCAGGCTAAGCATAGCAGCACATTGAGTAAACATGCTGCATGGCTCTTAAACTTCGGATTTATTTCATGAAAAAAAATTATTATTACATTTTTTATTTTGTATTCCTTTCCTCTTCCCTACTACTTCCATGCATCTAGGGCAAGAGTGCATACATTTGGGGGTGTGCACTTGAAGGCTGCTGCATTCTAGGTGTTTGTGTTTTTTATTTTATTTTTTTTCAGTGTTTGCAGACACTGAAATGTTAGCTATTTACATTTCAGTGTCTGCAGACACTCATTTACTATATAATATTAGAGCCAGGCTCTAATATAAGATAGATTGACACTCCTCTGTGTCAAAGTGCCATACGGCACTTTCAGAGTGAAGGGGGTGTGTTTCCGGTGCAAGATCTGCTGACACACGAACGCTGCGCTCGCTTCTGGTTCATGCCCATTTACTTTAGATAGCAGTGTGCCTTCATTCATATGCAAGGTGTGCTGCTATCCTAAAAGGACACGAAGCACTCTGTGCAAGAATAGCCTTATTCTTGCACAGAGCTTCGTGAATCCAGGGGTTTATCTTTTCTGAGCAGAATGGTTGTATAAACCTGCCATTACCTAAAAGTGGCAGTGTGTAGAGATACATACTGTCTGCCAAGGAGCTGTGAAAGGGGCAGGTTAATTTTTTTGATGACAGTACATTGTTTTGTTAGAGTTTCATCAGCTTGCTTGTGGACAACACATGCATATTGTTTGCAAATACATTATTGTGGTATTTCGGAAAGCAAGTTATTTCTTGTGTCATTGTGCTGTGAAATTTTAAACCCTACAAAATGGATAGAAAAAAACAACAAAACATTTTAACCTTTAAAAACAAAAACAATAGTCGGAAGAAAAGTATTGATGACATTAAAAGTAAGCCAAGTACAAGTGCTTAAAGTTTAAAAGAAACAGTGAAAAAGAAATGTGTTGATACTTTGGAGTCTGCAACAGAAACCAAAAAAAGAAAAGGAAACTTTCTTAGGCAGAAAGAGTACTTAAAACTTGGTTTTACTGTAGCTCCAGGCAGTGAACTATTGCCATAGCCCTTGTGTGTAGCATGCTCCAAAATTTTGTCAAATGGAGCTATGAAACCTTCCAAACTTGCTTGTCATTTGTGTTCAAAGTATAGTGATTTTATTGAGAAGCCACTGAATTTTTTGAAAGATTACACAACCGGATGAAAAGTCAGAAAATTCAAATGAAGATGATGATGACTAGTGACAAGTCACTGCTTCAAGCATCTTATTTAGTTGCTCTTCGAATATTGAAAATGAAAAACACATTCACTACTGGTGAATTAGTAAAGCCTTGTATCTTAGATTTCACTTGGGAAATTTTGGGTCCTAATGCCCCTCAAAAACTTAAGGCTATACTGCCTTCAGATAACACCATTCAGAGAAGAACTGTTGATATGGCCAACAATACTGAAGCGCAATTGAGGGGATAACGAAATTGAGATGTTTTACAATTCAACTTGATGAATCAAATGACGTGGGTAACCATGCTATTCCACTTTGTTTTGTGAGGTATAGTGAAGATGAAGACTTTAGGGAAGAACTTTTTTGTTCATCGTGTTTCACTGTTGCAGTCCTAACCAATGGGTTATCCGTCTCCCGGTAGCCCTCAATCGGCCAGAATACCAAAGGCAAGTAAATATGACATTGGCTGTCAGTGGTAAAGGACATCAGGATGTCCGATACAAAAGGAGACAGCTGATGTCACTTTCCTCAGTCTTCCTTGCCACGGAGCCCAAAGCAGAAGCATTTCTTGCATGAGTGGCGGTCGGCAGTTTACCTTTTTTGGTTTCCGACTACAAAGATGAAGTCAACTACAGCTAAGTACCCCATTGGGGATCCTCTTTTCTTGCCTTAAAGAATGTCAGAAAAGGTTAATAATTGTCTTACCTGTGGAAAGTAGATTCCCCATAGAGATTTTCATTCCTATTGTATTATTTATTTAGGCCTTGACCACAACGTTCCTAATTGTGATCTTTGTGCATCCTTTAATCCTCGTACTATTCGTTGTTGGGCTAAGCTTTTAGCTAAATATTTTGGAGTTTGGCCTAAGTTTGTCGGTATGGCATCCACTGGTCTTCAGGCTTTGGACATCCCAAAGAAGTGTAAGGATAAGGACTGCGACAGGCTTCAGAGGGTCAAGTCCTCAGATGATGTTAAGTTGGTTGTCAGTCATGCGGTAACCAATGAGGAGCCTTCACAGCCCCTGCAGTCTGCAGATTTTCAACCGCAGGCTGCAGATGAGACCATTTTGGAGTCCCCCAGCCTCTGGCTTCCATTTTGCCTTCTGACCTTTCACCTGTCACCTCTTCAGCTGGATCCGGAGCTGCTAAGCTGACTCTGGTGTCCGAGGCCTCCATTCTTCATTCAGACAGCAAGCTTATACCAACGACCTCTGCTGCAACTTCAGTGGTTGCCAGGCCTCCCGAGTCCTTCAGACTTGCAAGTTAATCCTCCAGTCGTAAGCCTGTGAAAAAGCAGGCGCCGGTTTCTTCTCGTTCCTCCCAATCCCAAATGGTTAAAATGACTAATAACTTTTTGACTGTTATTAGGGGTTCACAGCCTCCTCCTTCTAAAAGGAGCAGGGATGTTTCTCCTGAGGCTTTGTCTTTTTCTGGTTCTGATACTTCTTGCATTTCTGCTGATGAAGAAGTTTTTCAGGCTTTTTCTCCTTTTGAGGATTCAGATACAGAGGAGTCCATCCCTTCTGTTTCTCCTATAGAGGATTTCTCTTTTGGTGATACTTTGAATACTCCCAGGGAGCATTTTAAATGGGAAAGTCAGGATTATCCCCAATCTAAGAAAAGGATTAGGGAGTTTTTGGATTTGCCTCAGCATAAGCCTTTGGCTATTCCCCCAGTGTTGGAAGTAGTTGATGATGTTTTTTCTGGAAAATTCCTTAACTCCAAATTCAGTTCCTCCTGCTCCCAGGAAACCTGACAGGTACTATAGAGTCCCTGATTCTCATTTGTTTCTTTTCAGGAATCTGTTGGCTGATCTAGAGGTTATTTCTCAAGGCCCTAAAGGAGTTAAAGCCACTGTTACTAAAAATCCTGTTCCTTCTGACAGGGAGTCTAGGAACCTAGATAGGTGGGGTAAAAAACGTTTATACCTCTGGTGTACTAATTGTCTTTTTCATATGCTGAAGTACCAGCAGCACATCTTGGAAGCTATTAAGTCTAGGATAGCAAGTGTGCCTCTGTTGACAGAGAGTAAGGATATGCAGGATTTGCTGAATTCTGCCAGTCTTGTCAATAAGCATTCTTTACATTCTGGTTTTGACATTCTAGAAGCCTCCTGCAGGGCTACAGCTACTGGATCTGTTATTAGAAGGCACGCTTGGCTCAGGGAACAACCCCTACCAGAGTATGTCAAGGCTAAGCTAAGGACAATATTTTTGGCAGCAAAGCAGAGGAAGTGCTCAAGAAGATGGAAAATAAGGCCAGGTCTATGCAAACAGTTAAGGACTTTCTGCAAGTTCAACCTCCTCGCTTTAGCAGGAATTACCCTTCTAAGAGTTGGATGTTTCCTGATACCAGCACCAGACAGAACCGTTCTAGGACTAGAGGTTACAAATCTTCTAGCGGCCAGCTGGCTACCCCTCAAAGGTCTAAGCAATGGCAGGCTTCCACTTCCAAGGCGGGAAGTTCTAAGCCTGCATCTCAATCCAAACATTCTCAATGACTCTATCCAACTTCTGTCTGTTCTTGCCTGCCCGGAGAGTCCTTTAGGGGGAAGGTTGACCTTTTTTGCAAATGTTTAGGCCACCATCACAGATGACAAATGGGTACTCAGAACTGTATCCCTAGGACACAAGTTCTCTTTCCACACCTTTCCAGTATGCAAAGGATTCCCGGACGCTCCTCCAAACCAAAGGGCAGAAGTATAAAAACAAATTTTGTCTCTGTTATATCTGGGAGCAATAGAATCAGTTCCTGCTCAGCAGGTAGACCAGGGTTTCTATTCCCGACTTTTCCTAGTTCCAAAAAAAGAAGGCACATGGCATCATATCCTAGATCTATCCATCCTGAACTCTTTCTTGGTAATTCCAAAGTTCAAAATGCTCACTCTGCATCAGTTGTTGCCAGTGTTAGAAAAGGATTCATGGCTGGTAACTCTGGATTTCAAAGAAGCTTATCTGCACATCCCTATCAGGGAAAGTTGCAGGCAATACCTTTGTTTCAGGGTGGGCAAGCAACATTATCAGTTTTCTGCGCTGCCCTTTGGCTTATCTACTTCTCCCAGAGTTTTCACAAAGTGCCTGGCTCCACTCATTGCTTTTTGCAGAAAGAAGAAAATTCAGATTTATCCATACTTGGGCGACTGTTTAATTCAAGCAACTTCTCAGGAACAGCTGTTAAAGGATCTAGAATTTGTAAAGACTCTTCTCTCTTCCCTGGGTTACACTCTCAATGAGGAAAAATCAAAAAACGTTGCCATCCAAGACGATAACTTTCCTGGGAGCGAGTCTGAACACAGCCGTCCAGGAGAAGCAGGCAACTCATTCAGTTTACTTCAAGGACCTGGCAAGCCTGTCCCACTCCCTGCAAGGAAATACCTGCAAGCTCTGGGATACACGGCCTCTTGCATTCTCATGATTCCATATGCAAGACTGCATATGAAGAAATTGCAATGGTACCTCAAGAACATTTGTTGTCAACAAAGACAGGTGCTGGATATGATAATTCCTCTGCTTCCATGTCTGCAGACAGAGTTTCTATGGTGGGCAACAACCTGTCTACAAAACAAAGGCATGCCTTTTTGCCCAACCCCTGCCACTCAAGTTTTTTACCACAGATGCATTGGACTAAACCTGGGGAGCTCACCTGGATGGCAGATGCATACAGGGACATTGGAATGCCCAGCAGATGCACCTGCACATAAATCTAAAGGAGTTAATAGAAGTTCAGCAGGCCTTACTAGCTTTCAAGCATTCTTCTTTCTCCAGGTTTGTCAAAACAGACAACATCACAGTCATGTGGTACATCAACAAGTAGGGTGGGACTCATTCTTACCCCCTGTGCAGGCAAAGCATGGATCTCTGGTCAATAGCAGCATCCTTGGGCCTGCATCTACTAGCACAGTTTCTTCCAGGGAGGCTCAATGTTTTGGCAAACCAGTTGAGCAGACAGACTCCTGGATCCTCATGAGTGGCAACGGAACAGAGCATTCTTTTACAGCATCATTCAATGTTGGGGCACTCCTCAGGTGGATCTTTTCTCCTCCCCAGACAACCACCTTCTACCTCTTTTTTGCACCAGACAACATCACAGCAGAGCCTGGAAAGTGGATGTCCTGTCCTTCCCTTGGATACTGCTGTCAATTTATGCCTTCGCTCCTCTTCCTCTTCTTCCCAGAGTATTATTGAAGATCAGGGATGAACAACCAAGGGCTATTCTCATAGTTCTGGACTGGCCAAGATAGCATTGGTATCTGCTGCTTTGCAGTCTATCCCAATTTCCTCCTTGGCATCTTCCTCTGAAGCCAGATCTTTTGGTTCAGGAAGGGGAAAACATTCTACATCCTCATCTTCAGTCTCTTCGTTTGGCAGCATGGCTCATTGTATGACTCCTCCCTTTTCTTCTTCCCTTTCCCAGCAGGTGGTTGACATGCTGAGGGAGGCTAGGAGGCCTAGCACTAGAAAGTCCTACGCTGGCAAATGGGAAAGATTCTCTCATTGGATGCACGCTAGAGGGGAATCTTCTTCTCAGCCTACCCTTCCTTTGATCCTAGAATACCTGCCTGATTTGCTTCAGGGTGGTCTTTTTCCTCTATCAAGATCCATGCTTCAGCCATTTCTGCTCATTGTTCTTTTGAGCAACCCATTTTCTCTCATCCCCTGATGAAAATGTTTCTCAGAGGTGCTTGCAACTTAAAACCTCCCAGAAGGGCACCTACTCCAGCCTGGGATCTTAATTTTGTTCTAGAGAAACTCACTCTTCCTCCTTTTGAGCCCGCTGCCACTGCAGATTTAAAGTTTCTCTTGGAAGACTGCCTTCCTCTTGGCTATAACTTCAGCAGGGAGGGTTTCAGAGCTGCAAGCTTTGATGGCTGTGGAGCCTTTTCTTATTTTCCATGCAGATAGGGTATCTCTGAGAACCAACCTCTCTTTTATGCTTAAAGTGGTTTCTAGCCTGACTCTTAATCGGTCCATACAGCTAACTTCCTTCTTTAATAATCCTCGAAATAAAGGTGAAAGAATCCTACATTCTCTTGATGTGCACAGACAGCTCAGGTTTTACCTGGACAAGACTAAAGACCTTCGGAAATCAGCACAGCTATTGGTCAGCTTTGCCCCGGAGCTCAGGGCAAGGCTATTTCTAAGCAAATCATTTCTAAATGGATTGCACATTGTATTACTTTTTGCTATTCCTTTTATGGCAAGGTTCTTCCTCAAGGGGTTAGGACCCACTCAACTAGAGCAGCTTCCACTTCTGCAGCCTTTTTAAGAGGTGTCCCTACTAAATACATTTTGGAGGCTGCCACATGGTCTTCTGTTCAAACTTTTACAAAGCATTATAATTTGCTTTAGTTTTCTAGAGCCAGGGCAGGGTTTGCCACTGCTGTTCTACAGGGCATTATCTCCAATCCTTGATTCTGTTGGTTCCTCCTCCCTTTTTTCTGGGCTTTGGTAATCAACCCATTGGTTAGGACTGCAACAGTGAAACATGATGAACATAGTACAGTTGTGTACACTTACCATAAATGTAGATGTTCAAGTGTATTCACTATTGCAGTCCTGGTTTCCCTCCCTCCTTCCCCCTTTTTGGTCCTCTCCTATTCTCTTTTCCTAAGGTGCAGGCTAAATTTGGTATTATTTGCCAAAATTGCTTTTGGTTTAAGCCTTGTTTTCTGGGGGCTTCTGACTGTTATGGCAAGAAAGACTGAGGAAGTTATGTCGGCTGCCTCCTTTTGTATCAGACAACCTGACGTCCTTTACAACCGATGACAGCCGATGTCATATTTACTTACCTCTGGTATTCTGGTCGATCGAGAGCTACCGGGAGCTGGATAACCCATTGGTTAGGACTGCAACAGTGAATACACTCGAACATCTACATTTATGATAAGTATACACAACTGTACTTTTTGATATACCTGGATGAACCACTAGTTCAGAGATGTTTAGTGCTCTTAATGAGTATTTTCAAGTGCAGGGCTTAGACTGGGGCAAGTGTGTTGGAGTGTGTACTCACGGTGGTGCCAGCATGACTGAATGTCACTCAGGGATAGTTGTAAAAATAAAGGACGTTGCACATCCACCAATGTTGTCCACTCACTATACGATTCATTGGCAGCACTTATTTGCAAAGACATTTTCTACTGGGCTAAACACTGACCGACGCAGTGAAGATCATAAATGGAATTTGTAGTCGAGCTTTGAACTCCAGGCTGTTTACGACATTGTGTGAAAGTATGGACTCTCAACACCAGCATTTCTTTCTCTATATGGAAATGAGGTGGCTATCACTGGATGAGAAATGGACAGCTAAGCTTGCATATATGGCAGATGTATTTAGCCTTTTCAATGAACTTAATATTTCTCTTCGGGGGGTTGCACAAATATTTACACTGAGAAATAAGATGAATGCATTCAAAAAGAAACTGGTTCTTTGTGGTAGTTGTGTACAAGAAGCTATAGAAATGTTTCATTTTTTGCAGGACTTTTTGATTGCTGCTGATGTGAACTAGAAATTCACATTCAATACACTAAGTCAACATTTAAGGGCATTAGTTCAAAACTCTGACCATTATTTCCCTGAAAATGAGTATTATATTAAAGGTAACCTCTGGATTAATGACCCCTTTATGGAAGATGTCAACTCATTTGCACTTAATAATCGTGAAAAAGAAAACTTGTTCGAGTTATCTTCCTATGTCATTCTGGTGTTCAAACATAAAATGCAGTCGTCACAATTTTGGATATGACTGGAGAAAGAATATCTATCTCTTAGTTACAGAGCTATGAAATTGTTAGTTGGACTTTATACTACCCATTTGTGTGAGAAGAGTTTGAGCCCTATCACTGATAAAAAAACATAAACCGAATGGATGTCAATGCTGCACTTCTCCCAGAAATAACACTGCAGCCATGGTTATCAAGTATGCTCACTGCAGCCATGGTTATCAAGTATGCTCACTGCAGCCATGGTTATCAAGTATGTTTGCAAATAAGCAACAGCAGATTTCACACTAGCTTTATTTGAATTAAACATTGCTCTCTAAAAATCTCAGTTGTATTCTATTATATCCATTTTCAATTTTCAATTCTTTTACTAGCATTTTTTTACAATTTGGTTTCTGGTTGTTAGAGAATTTTAGTATTATATTTAAAAATTAATAAATACAACAAATACTATATAAATTGTTTATTTCTGCCTTAGCTGTCCCCAAAATATTTATCTTATTTTTACCGGTCCTCAAGTGTAAAAAGATTGAAAACCACTGCCTTAGACAGTTTTTTTGTGCAAGTATTCTTTACTTTAATTCCTCTGTTAATCTTTCTAAATGTCTTCTATCTGGAAATCCTGGACATCTTGCATAATAGTAACAATATATAAATTCTTGCTTACCCTCAACAACCCACTTAGCCATCATAATGGCTTTTTTTTGGCCTGTCAGTTTGTTTTTTATGGAATATTAATTCCTTCTACAACATGGGAGTCATGTTCCCCCTGAGCCTGACCTAACCCTGTTGTAGGAATGTTTTCATGTCTTGAGGATTCTAAACTGCCTATTTTCCCAGTCCTGTTACCAATGCACATACCAGACTTGCGCAATTTTTTATCCTTGTACCTGTGCACTCAGCCTTTTTTATTTTTTAACCTCCCTTTCCCCATGAGATATGCTATATAAGATACAGTCTATATATCAGTATTGTCTCTTTCAGATTTTGTAAAAACGCAGGGTCACCATGTGAAGGCACTCACCAAGACCCGAGAATGACTTCAGTTCTAACAATACTACTCGCCTTTTCTTGCTGATTTCATCTCTCCGTTTGGACCCTTTGCATGTATATTCTCATGTATAATAAAGTAAGTCTTGGTTATAAACTCTTGTCACATGATACATTTAAAATGCCTCTTTCGGATTAATTTCTCCAAGTCTTTTGTGTTTCTGGTACAATGACTGGAATGGACCACATTCCTAAGTCAGTGTAATTAAAGTTCATGAAATTAGTATTGTTTCAGTCTTTGTTAGTCAAAACTACTCTTCATAGCATCTGCAATGTGCCAAGAATTAACTCCTTCCCTTCTGTAATTCATATGGAGTTACATGTATTGGTAGTATATCTAAATACAACTGCAAATTCTTTTTGAGACTCATGACTCCTACCACTATTGGAACTGTCTGGGTATCCTTCCACATTGCCCTTGTTTCTGCCTGCAAATCCTGGTATTTTAAGACTTTGTATTTCTCCATACCTAAGACACTGTAATCACTGGGTGTAACAATTTCAACGATCAATGCTACATCTGTCGTCTTTTTGGGCACTACTGTATCTGGTTTTCTCGCATGCGTTTTTTAATTGTTGGTAATGGATGATCCCATGTGATATCAGTTTTACCAGTGCAGCAGTATTGACACATTATTACCTTCCAGTATACAGGCCTTCTGCCGTTAATGTGTCACACCCAGCAACACGCTGTGCAACTGTTTCCAATTGTTTTACAAAACTTGCATTTGTCTGTTTCTCCCACATGTTCAATGGACTTTGTAAACCAGTGTATATGTAGTCCACTATCCTGGGCTGCCAATATTAAACTTTCATCTTTTGGTTTAACTTCACCTCTCCTTAACCATTCCTGCATCAGATCCTGATCAGCTTGAGGTTGTTCCAGGAGTTTTCTGTACTTACAATTATATTTATGCCTTTTCCACATTTCTTCTCTTTTCATCTAAGCCTTCTCCTCATATTCTTTATTTTGTTTTTTTTTTAGCACATTCCCTAACTGTCTCATTTTTGTCTACTTCTGGTTTAATTTCCATTTCCACGTAACACTGAAATGCTTATTTATTTTATTATTTATTGACATTTGTTGACTCGGAAAGTCCACTAGGTCAGAAACCATTTTCAGTGGAGGCCTGGGGAGAAAAGCTCCATGGGTAATCAAGTATTGTACAGAACAAATACAAAGTGAAACAGATACATACATTAGCAGAGGGTGGGGAGTAATGGTATATAGTTAATACATAATTATTAGACTGTATGGATACATAAAAACATACTTTCAATCACAAGAAAGTAATCATAATCATTATTAAATTGCATTTATCGTAGGTAGGAGAAACAGTCATATAGCCCTCCTACAAGTCCATTCCCCTCATTTTCTGTGCCTAACTGAAACCTGGTTGAAACCATCAACTTCAGATAATGAAATACAACCACCTGGGTATAATATACTTAGACTTGATTGCTCCACCAGGAAGGGAGGGGGGTAGCTGTACTCTTCAAATCTACACTAAATGTTATCTTAGACCCCAGTCAACCACCCTAGGTCAATAAGGCAGTAATAATTGCTTCCAAGTTCCAAATTAACACAAACAAAAGTATAAATATAGTTTGTGTGTATATTCCATCAGGGAATAATACCATCTCCCTAGAAGACATTCGCCAATGGTTAGCTAGTAACTATCCACAAGAAGCCTTTGTACTAGGAGACCTTAACATCGACTGGAATGCTTGTTCCTCTCAATCTCCTACCACCCATGTAAACCTGTATGGATTCACACAGGTTATATCCACCCCAAACAGGATAGGAAAACTTAACCAAAAAGATAGTATACTGGATTGGATACTAATCAATAGATATCCCCAAATGTATTCCTCGGGGGCCATACCCGATGACCTCAGCGACCACTTTCTTACCTTTATCTGCAAACACAAATCTAATTACTCCCAGCAGCCCATCTACAGAACAATAACAAATAGTAAAATCTTCAATCCTAGTAAGCTTCAGGATGAACTTAAGGCATGCAACTGGGCTGCCCTAAAGCACCTGCCCCTAGATGAAGCTGTCTCCCACTTTAACAATAAATTCTTCACCATCCTCGATTCTCATGCTCCTGCTTGTTCCACAAGGGTAAAAACAAAAGCTGCCCTGTGGCTCTCTAAAGACACTAAAACAAAAATCATACTCAGAAATAAGGCATGGACAACATGGCGTGCTACAAACGACCCTATAAATCAGACCAAATTTAGACAACTAAGAAATGAGACAAAACAAGCTATTCTATTAGATAAAAAACAACTGCTACCTCCATCTCCAAAAAGGGAACCAAAATAACCCCCATAAATTCTGGGCAGGGATAAATAAATTACTGCACCCTGGTCAAACCACCACTCCACCTCCCCCAGCCTCTGCTGATAAACTACCAGCGGATGTTGCTAACACCTTCAACAATTTCTTTTCTGAAACCATTCAAGCCCTTGCAAGCCAAATACCCCCTTCACTCCTCTAACCCACTGAATAGCACTCCCAGCCCTCCTTTAGCTTCTAACCATTCTCTACATCTTTCATTCGTTCACTACTCAAATAATTAAAACCTACTACCCTAGCTGCAGACCTTCTCCCAGCTGAATATTTGCAAAAAAGCTGCTGATACCATAGCGTACCCCGTTTCCATTATAATTAATCGGTCCATATCAGAAGTCTCAGTTCCCTCTATCTGGAAAATATCTCATGTCATATTCCTTCATAAAGGTGGTAACTCTACTGAGTTATCCAATTATAGACCCATAGCCATCTTATCACCTCTGGCAAAAATAATGGAAAAATGCATCCACAAACAGCTCCTGTACTTTCTAACCCCAAACAACCTACTGGCTAACTCCCAGCATGTCTTCAGACCATATCATAGTACCACCACAGCTCTCCTCACCTTTTCTAATGCAAAAAGGTATAACAGGAACAACAACAACTTATCTTCAGCTCTTTTCTTGGACCTCTCCAAGGCTTTTGACATGGTTAACCACCATCTTCTCATCAACACCCTGGCAACAATGTCCCTAGGCAATCACTCTCTCTGATGGTTTGAATCCTACCTGCACAATAAACAACAATCCATCTTATGGCAGAACAAACTTTCAAACCTCCTACCCAACACTCTAGGTATCCCACAGGAGTATATCCTGGGACCACTTCTGTTTTCCATTTTTATCAATGACCTCCACACTGTAATCCCTGAAGCCATCTGCATTCAATATGTAGACGACTGTTGACAACATTGATCTGCACTGGCACCTCGCAAACAGAGCTGCTATCAATAACTCAGAGTACTTTCAACCTAGTAGAGAACTGGCTTGCCGCTCGCTGTCTGATTCTAAACCTTAATAAAACAAAGCTCCATGGCATTATCTCTCTCCATTAAGGCTAATGACTGTACCATAATCTCTCCAGATGCCCATACAAAACTGCTAGGAGTTATTTTAGACAACAATCTTAAGTTTGATGTGCATGTCAACAAAACAATCAAAACCATTAACAGAAAACAGGGCTCACTATATAGGATAAAACCATTTGCTAGGTCAGCAGTTATGAATACAGTCCTGTGAGTGCAGATCCATATATGTAATCACTTTTCAGGAGGCCAGTGTCTCCTTTAGAGTGAGAAATATACAATTTTGGTATAAACTGATTTTTATATATCAGTTGATAAGCATGAAACACTTGTTTTCCTTTTCAACTTATCCAGTACTTCTTGGGACCACTCAATCACCCCAGAACTCTAACATAAAACAGGAAGAGTAAATTGATTTATACCTTGGACTTTATTCCTAAATGTTAAAACTAAATCCACCAGTTCAGTTTCTGTTTGTTTAACGTCTACCATACTAATGCTATTTTCTACATCTCCCTTTGTTTTTTGTATTTTATTATATTATAAAACGTTCCATATCTGGGTGCTTTCACTGTATTTCTCTTCAAATATCTTTGGAGTTGCTTTTTTTTTTTGTATTGATTAATTTGCCTTTCTCCTTTGCATAAATATTATACCATGCCAGATCTTTTTATTTCCCCTTTCCAAGGTTTTTTTATACCTTTCAAAAATCTCTGATTATTTATATTTTCACACTTGAGGTGGCTCAATGTTCCTTTGTCTATATAATGTTTTTATAATCTGTTGCATTACAGATTTTTATTTGAAGCATTTGACAGTTTTTTTCCTGTGAAAGTATTTTTCTTTCTAATTTATTTTTTTAATCTTTCTAAATATCTTCTATCTGGAAATTCTGTGCTTTTTGCACAATAGTAATAAATAATTTCTTCCTTATCTTCAATAGTCCACTTTGTCTTCTTTATGGATCTTTTTTGGCATCAGTTATTGTGATTTTTGTGGACTGCTACTTCCTTGTACAACGGGGGGGGGGGGGGCAACATCCTCCCACCAAGCCTGGCTTAACCCTGTTGTAAGAATGTTTCTGTTTCCTGAGGATTCTACACTCTTTCTCCAGTCCTGGCACCAAGGTGTACACCAGGACTGGGCACATTTTATTCTGGTATGTGTGCTCAGCTGATTTTATTTTTTTGACAACCTGCCGTATAAAATACCATCTATATATCAGTGTCATCTTGGTGAGATTTTATAAAAATAGCATCTACCATGTGAAGGTATTCAAGACTTGAGGATAAATTCAGTTTCAACGATACTGCTATCTTTTTCTTGCTGATTTCATCTCTCTGTTCAGATCATCTCTTGATATGTTATGCATCTTCTCTTCAAATCCTCTGATTCATCTGATTTCCTCCATGAAGTTTTTTTCTATCAGTATTTCCTTCTGTTTTAATATCTGCGACACAGCCTTACACTGTTTACACCTTTTACTTACACTTAGCCTTACACTGTTTCTTCTTGGTATACTTCATCCAACTTCACTGCTCATCCTTATTCACAAGAATCAAAGGTGATGGTGTTTGTCACTCCCTTTATATATCATAAGGTTATATTTGACAAGTTATTTATTTGACTTGATTTCATTTCTTTGCCTGCTAAACTTTTACTTTATTTAGGTAAGGATCTATGGCAATTGATCTAAGTACTGAATGAGTGAACCACTAATGGTCGAACAATCACTCCATCAAACATTTAAAATATCAAAACATAACAGATCACAAAAGGAAAACAATTCATTTCTTGTTGTGATCCAATATCTTTGCCATTAACTACGGACACAATTTGTCTGAGTAATGGTACTTTATGAGAAGGACTTTCCTTAGGTAAAGTGTCCAGATAAGGAAGAGGCAGGTGTCATGCTGATAAAGAATGACATATCCATTCATGACCTATACCTTTTCATAGTCTTGTTTGATCTCCCTCATGCTTGGTTAATGTGGTTGTCTGTCCTTGTCTCCCTTCGTCCTGCTGTGTACTTAAAACCTTTTTTCTCCCTCCTGATCACTTCAGTCCACTCACTATCAGCTTGGGCCTTTGATACTCTCATCTCCTTCATTGCCCCTTTGCTTTGTGCCTCCTTCGCCCCCCACCTGTGCACTTCAGACTCTTGTAGTCCTGTCTGTTTCTTGACTAAATCATTTGCTTCTTCCTTGGTAGCCAATATGGTTTTCTTGTCTTTTTATATTGTTGTTGCTCCTTCAGCCTTTTATCTATTGCCTTAAATACTGAATTATGTTTCTGTTCTGTAACTACTTCCTCCTTTTTACTAAGTCCTTTAACTCATCTTTGACTCTCTCTCCCAGCTCGTCATAAAACAATGCCTAAAATCCTATACCACTGCCTTTCTTCTGTGTTCTTACCCTCCTGCCATTCCCCACCACACAGTCGCATGATCACTGTTGGATAATGATGCTTCCAGCAAGATATCCCTGACCTCCACCAACTTGTTGAAAAAAGCATCCACAATTCTATCCTTTTCAGCACAGTTCAGCACCAGATGTTTTAACTTCTTAAGGTCCAGGATCACAATCTGCTTCTGTTCCCTCTGCAGTGTGGTAGATTTACATCATCAGTGATTGTAATCCTGCCCATCTGGCCACACTCGTTCATTCTTTCCTCCAGTCGGTCACCTTCATCTTCCTCCCTTGATGTGTCTTTGGGCTGATACTGTATCAGTCTATCAGTTAGCCAGCACTTTCTTTCCTGTTAAAGTGTTTTGGCCACTTTTTGAAGCATCTTTTGTTTTCTAATTAATTTTGACTGATACTCCTCATGTTAACATTGCAAATAATGCTACAAAAAATGAAGTTTACAGTGTGCTGTTTAATTTTTTTAGTTTCATACGCTCATTGGTACTTAGGTAAGTGCTAGGATAGCTTCCCCTGTGGGCCATTTTAAGCCTAGCCAGTTCCATTGTTGTGCTCAAATTAACCTATCCCATTTGGTTAGAGATTGACCTTACCCATCCCGTGGTCAATGATTATATATTACCCTAATGAGAATAACTGGGATCATACCATAAATAGTACAGGGGGAAGTCTGGTGTAAAGTTTCATTGTTCTCTATAACTACACCCACAAAGTGATGTTAGCTACTAGCAATGATTTGCATAAACATGCAAAGTATTACAGGTAATCTAAAACAACTTAATTCTTTAGAAGAACAGCTCTTACTTACATTTTTGGTTTCATTACTACATTTTCAATGTAAGGTGTTTTACCTGCAATGCCTAGTGGACAACTTATCTTACTAGGTAGCAAACAACTCTTTATGATTCATTTAGTATAGAAATGCAGTAAACCACACACTTGCATTGAATGACTGACTGTAATTTGTGAATTACCAGTCCAGGGAAAATGGAGACATTGTGGACGTTCTGACAGCAAGGACAGGTATGTAATATGTGTAGTATTCTGCATGTGTATTTTACTGTGCATGTGGGAGAGTGACTGGGGGTGATTGTGCTAACACAATGCAGCCACCACTGTTAATTAGCGCAGGAAAGTGTTGGTATGTATTCATCATAGCTAACCTATAATGAGGGCTTTCCTTTCTGCGGCTAATGTGCATTGCAGAAACATGGCTTTTGTAACAGAAGCCTTTTATGCAAGCAGTGGGGTTCTTTATGAATCCCCAGGATTGTTGTTGATATTAACTGTAATCCTTTTAACATGCAATTTGTATCTGAAATTATTTTTGTATAACAGTTTGTTTTTTATTATTTAAAGATGATAAGGTGGGCATACTTATTTACAGTAAGAAAGCCCTTGTAATGGGGGCTGAGATTTGTTCAGATTAGTGGCACTACATAAAGACTGATATTTTGCCCATGTGCTGACTACTTGTTTGGGTTTGTAACCGGTGATCTGTGTATATAGTAGGTGTTGTCATCCATTCATTTTTTTCCCATACCTTTGATAAGGTATTTATAAATAATGTTTACTCCCTTATGATAGTGTCTGATTTGAATATAGGGTACTACATTTCCTTCTGTTGAAAATACGAGCTGTGTCAGAGTATCATAAATGTACAGTGCTTGACACCTCTGAAGTGTCATTGCATTTACTTTGGAGGTTATAAAACATCCTGCACTGTAGTCCTGTACATATGATGTCATCTGCAGTTTGTTACTTTTTCCACTGGAAAGAAGACATTGCGTGTTATTGGCCCAACATCAAACACTGATACCATGGCAAAATGGGAACTGTAAGAAGGCAACAACAAAGACAGTGGTGTGTGGCATTTTAGAAAGTGATTTATATTATGTGGGGAAACAGTCAAGGATGAGTTAGGAGATGGAGAGAAAGTTAACAGAGATGACAAGGGATACGTGTAAAAAGGTAAAATGTTTAGTGTTTTATGTAATATCTTTCTTTAGAAGTGGAATCCATGCTGTTTCAAGATGGATCCTAACAGCTTTGACTTGTCTTGAATTTTCTTTTACTGTCATGGTACTTTCCAAATGCCAGCGTGGATAGTGCCACCATGAATAGTGCCATTGTGGAAGATCGGAATGTCTGCCTAATAATGAAAGGTACAGCTAAACAGCTTGTAGATTCTTAGCAAGCAAAACAATTCAGAGGTGTTTAGTTTTAATCAGTCACTGACTATAGACTGATAACAAAACGTTTGCTTAGAGGATTTTACAGTACGGAATTATTACAACTGATTTGTTTGAGGAGACAAGACCTTGATTGCTTAGTCTTCCACGTACGGGTTTTCTCTTGCAATAAAGGAGTTCTTTCTAATCTGCACTGTTTTACTTGAAGTTATTTTTGTCCATAACGGTTTGGTACCATGAAGTATTAGATTTTTTAAGCCACTTGAGAGTTGCTAGAGCAAAAAGCACTTCTGGGGTCATTCTTAACAGTTCTCCATCTGATGCATTTCTGGTGCATCAACACATAGCTGCATTTGCCCACCTTCAGCAGAGTTTGAAATCTGTATAGGTACATTTTCTTACATGACTTTTCAGTTAACTAGTAAATAGTGTATGGGAGTGGTTCTTTGTATGAGTGGATTACATTATATATTTGTATGAAAATGGGTTACAGTACACATTTGCCAACTCAAATAAAACTGATCTTAATAAACTCTCAAGCTCTTATAATAACATAGCTAAATTTGCAACTAGTCTACCCTATAGAACACATCATTGTAAAAGAGTGGGTTTTACTACATAGTCATATGAAACTGGATTTTAGTGTATATATGAGAGCAGGTTTTATTATATACTTACATGTGAGTGGTGTGGTTTCATTAGATTGCATTATAGTGGGTCTTACCATATGTGAGTTGGTAATTTTTCCATTGTATTGAAATTACAATGGATGTGAGTGGAGGGTATTAAAAGAGACATATGCTTGTCTCATCTGATCTCGGAAGCTAAGCAGGGTCTGGCCTGGTTAGTACTTGGATGGGTGACCGCCTGGGAATACCAGGTGGAATGCGCCCGATCTTGTCTGATCTCTGATCTGATCTTAAATATGGACAAGACAGCTGTAATTACTTAGAAAAGTGGTCTGAGCTCATTAAAAATGATAGTGCCCTGCAGTTCCCTGTGATTTGATCTTTTGATAAGGCAATTTTAGAAAATTTTAAAGAAACTCAAACAAAAAGAAATTAAAAGTTGACCAACAAGAGGCATGTATTTTATGAGTGGCAAGATGAATAAAAGAATAAGCAAAAGGAATCTGCAGTTAGAAGTCAAAAATATAATTCTGCTGGATTAAAATCACAGCTGCAGGCAGCTAATAGAACGGTTCGCTATTAAAATTGTGAAGGTCCACTTACCCGAATATGGAAATGTCAACACGTATATGTCGAACCGTGAAAACACTGATTGTCCTGAAGTGCGAAATCCGAAATATTGAATCGTCATGGTTGATCATTCTATGATATAGCTCTGTAAGGTAAGTGTGCGATAGTTACGGACCTTAGGGTTAGGGTGCAGGTTGAGATAAGTGCATAGATAGTAATGTATGTAAGGTTTAGTGTAGGGTTAGAAGTAGGGTTTTGTAAAGTGCATGTGTGTGGGTTATTTATTTTGTTTGGGTTAAGGTAAGTGCATAGACAGTAATGTATGTAAGGTTTAGTGTACATTTAGAAGTAGGGTTTTGGTTAGTGTATGTATGTGGTTTGTTTTGTTTGGGTAGGTAGTATGTAGCGTGCAGTGGGGTTGGACAACTATGACGGTTCGAGATTTTGAATTTCGCAGTTTAGGGCATTCGGTGTATTCGTGGTTCATGTAATATGTGTCTGATTACATATTCACTGAATGGGTCATTCGCAGTTCGAATATAGATCCAATAGAACAGGTAATACATTATAGAAATATACAGGAGATAATTTGTATGGTACCTGGGGACTTTACCCTTTAAAAGAATTATAAAAATTTAAGATAACTCACCTGATTCTTCTGATTGACCCCCTGATTCCTTTGGCTCCCTTTTTTTAATTTCTCCAAATCTTTTGGGTTTCTAATACCATGACGGGAATGGACCCTATACCTAAGTCAAAGTAGGATTAAAGTTCATGGAATTAGTATTGTTTCACTCTTTGATGTCAGCCAGAAGTGATCTTCACAGCACCCACAATGTGCTCAGTAATGACTCCCTTCTGCAATTCGTATGAAGTTTCATGTATTGGTAGCATATCTAAATATGATTGTAGACTTTTTTTTATAAGACCAGTTGCTCCTACTACTATTGGAACTATCTGGGTATCTTTCTTCCACATTGGTCTTGTTTCTGCTTGCAAATGCTGATATTTTATGACTTTGGGTCTCTTTGTATGCAAGGCACTGTAGTCACCGGGTGTCGCAATTTCAATGATCGATGCTACTTTTGCCTCCTTTTCTTGAACCACTATATCTGGTTTTCTAACATCTATCTTTTGAATTGTTGGCAACAGATGATCCCATGTGATGTAAACTTCATCATTTTCTATGAGCTTTGTGGCTCATGTTTCCAGTGTTTTTCTGCCACTTCAGTACGATAATGTTTGCACAATCCCCAGTGCAACAGTCTCACCACATTATTATGCCTTTCAGTATACAGTCTTTCTGCTATTAGTATGTCGCAACCAGCAACGAGGTGTTCAACTGTTTCTAATTCTGTTTTACAAAACCTTCATTTGTCTGTTTCTCCCACATGTTCAATGGACTTTGTAAACAAACGTGTACGTAGCCAACTATCTTGTGCCGTCAGTATTAACCTTTCATCTCTTGATTTGAATTTGCCTCTCCTTAAACATTCTTGCATTCGTTCCTGATCAACATGAGGTTCTTCTAGAAGTTTTCTATACTTGCAACTATATTTATGCATTTTCCACATTTCTTGCCTTCTCATCTGGTCCTTCACCTTATATTCTTTTATTTATTTTTACTTTTATTTTATTTTACATTTGTTGACCGGGATAGTCCGACTGGATGCATGTCCATTTTCAGCGGAGGCCCGGGGAGAAAAGCTCCAAGGGTAAGCAGATACAGCATTACATAATACCAGCATTACATATTACAAACAGACTATTTACAGAGATTACATAAGTAAGCAAGTTAAACAAGTTCCACAGGTTAGAGTTAATCCTGAGTGCAAATCAGGATTAAATTAAATTACACAGTAAACTGGTTAACAGATTTTTGCACATTCTAGAGAGAGTTAGCCAGGCTTGATACATTGACATAGCCAGTTAAGTGACAGATGTTGTTTGAGTCTAGTTTTAAATTGACCTAAGGTGGAAAGTAAGGTAATATCAGGTGGAAGAGAGTTCCAGGATCTACTTACAGAGTTTGCAAAGAGAGAGTCACCAGCTGTGTTATTAAATTTGCTAGTCTGAATTAGTAGTTTGTTAGAGGATCGAAGTGGTCTAGGATTGTTATAGGGGGTGATAATATTTTTAAGTGCAGGAGTATTGTCCGGATTATAGAGAATTTTATAGGCCATAATCAGTTGGTTATACTGGATTAGGCTGGGTAGTTCAAGCCACCCAAGCTGATTTAGATTGATGCAATGATGTGTCCTAAAAGGCAGCCCAGTGGCAAATCTGGCAATGTGGTTGTAGCAAATTGAGAGTTTGTTAAGGACAGTCTTGTTTAAATTTGAGAGTAGAGGGGATGCATACAGAAGGGTTGAAAGAAGGTGAGAGCGAGCTATGGCAATTTTAGCTGGAGGGGTTAGGAAGGCTTTTATTCTGTAAAGTGATCCTAGTTTTTTATTGATGGTTTTGATAGTTTGGTTAACATGTAGGTCAAATTTTAGATTATTGTCCATGATGACACCTAATAGTTTTGTAGAGGGGTCAGGGGAGATTATTGTGCCATCATTTGAATTTATGGTAAAGGTGAAAGCGGTAGACCTATGTGTTGGTGAAAATAACAGCATTTTAGTGTTGTTGGGATTTAGGATCAGACGATGTTCAGAAAGCCAGTTTCCTATTGTATTAAAGGTGGTCTGGGTAGCTCACCATAACTCTACTGGAGATGTGGCTGAGCAAATCAGAGTAGAGTCATCAGCATATTGAATACAGCTGACTTTTGGGATGACAGTATAAAGGTCGTTAATGAAGATGGAGAACAGCAAGGGCCCTAGTATAGAGCCTTGTGGTACTCCAAGGGTGTTAGGTAGAAGATTAGAGAGTTTGTTCTGCCAGAGGACAGCCTGCTGTCGACCATTCAGGTAGCACTGAAACCATTGAAGGACTCTAGTATCTAGACAGAATGTTTGCAGGATGTGGATTAAAAGTTGGTGATCAACCATATCGAATGCCTTGGAAAGATCCAAGAAGAGAGCTGAGGATATATAATTATTGTTGCGATTATGGTTGATGGTATTGGTAAAGGCTAGGAGGGCTGATTGGCTGAAGTAGTGCTGTGATGAGGACGGAAGCCATGCTGAGTGTCTGCCATAAGGTGATTCTGGATTAGGTGGTGCATGAGTTGTCTATGAATACATTTTTCCAAAATCTTTGCAAGTGGAGAGAGTATAGTTATTGGATTATAATTAGAGAATTCAGTAGAGATGCCTCCTTTGTGAATTGGGATTACATAGGATATTTTCCAGATGGTTGGAATTTTAACTTCTACTATGGCTCGATTGATTAGTATTGAGATGGGGTAAGCAATAGCATCAGCTGATTTTTGTAGGTACTCGGCAGGGAGTTGATCAGCAAAAAGTGTAGTGGGTTTTAATTTTTTGATCAAGGTACGGATAATTGAAGTGGCGACTGGTTGGAAGCTGAATGCGAGTAGGTTTCTAGGGGTGCTACTTTCAGGACCAGGGGAGCTAGGAGGTAGTTGGCTAGCTAGGGCTTGAATTGTCTCAGTAAAGAATCAGTTAAAACTGTCAGAAACATCTTCAGGGGTTTTATCAATAATAGCAGCAGGGATTGGGGTTGAAGTTTGTCCAGGATGTAGTAGATTATTTAAACCTGCCCAAAACTTCTGAGGGTTATTTTGATTTACTGTCTGTAAATTACAGTAGTATTGTTTTTTGTCTTGTAAAATTGATTTTTGGTTTCGTTCCTGGATTGCCTGTATTTAATGTGATCTTGGGGGTCTTTAGAAGAATGCCATAAAGCCCATACTTTGTTTCTAAGGGTAATTTTGAGTTTAGACTCTTTAGAAAGCCATGGCGCAGTTTTTGCCTTGGTTCTCTTTGAACGAACAGGTGCATGCAAATCAAGGATCTCAAGGAATTTGTTGTTAAAGTATGCTAATGCTTCCTGTAAGGGGAGGTGTTTTAGAATAGAGCAATTACATGAGTTTAGTTCTTGTTGGAATTTGGCAGGGTCAAAGTTTTTATTGTTTCTAACCTTTCTGAGTAAGGGTTGTTGGGAATTAATAGTTTTGTGCTTAATTACATATGTGAGAAGGTGATCGCTTAGGCCATCAAGGAGGGTACCAGAGGTGTACAGTTGGAGGTGACTATGAGTACCCAGTCAAGTATGCTTTCTTTTTGGTTGGGTTTACCTATCCTGGTAGGGGTGGATATAATTTGTGTAAATGCATGCAGGTTAATATGGGTGGTTGGGGATTCTGAGGAACACGTGCCCCAGTCTATGTTAAAATCTCCAAGTAGTAGGGTTTCTTGGGGGTAATGACGTGATAGCCAGTGCAGGATATCTTCAAGTGTAGATATATTGTTACCTGGGGGAATGTACATACAGATGATATTAATGCATTTATTTTTATTAAGTTGCAATTTGGTGGCAAGAATCTCTGAATTATTAATCTGAGGTGGCTGTATTACATCTATGGTGACATTCAACTCAGATTTATAGAGTACAGCTACCCCACCCCCCTTCCTCGAAGCATGATCCAGCCTGTGTATGTTGTACCCAGGTGGTAACACTTCATTATATTTAGTATTAGGTTTTAACCAGGTTTCAGATAAACAGAGAATATCAGGGGAGTGGACATCCAGAAGTGCATGCAATTCATGTACCTTGTTATTAATGCTTCTAATATTGAGATGACAGACAAGCTAGGAGAGAGTTAGTTGGCCTATTAATTGTAGGTTTGTAGCTTAGATTGCAAGTAGAGGGGGTATGTGTATCTGAAGTGAGTGGGCCAGGGTTAGGGTGAATATCACCACCAAGTATTAGGTTGAGTCTATACTTGGTGATGAACTTCAGGAATTTGTTTATTAGTTTGTGGTAGTGTTTGGATCTAGAGCTAATGTTTATTTTTTGGCACATTCATTTGCTGCCTGGTTTTTATCCAGTTGTGGTTTGATTTCCATTCCTGCTTGATGCCCATATGCTTCTTCTAGCCTAAGCAGGGAAGTCATCTTAGATTTATTTTCCTCATGTCTCAACTTTAACTACATTTGGGTCTTGTGAGGTCTGCAGATTTGTGGAGTCCCACAACTGCAAATCTGTGCATATAATCAATTTCAAGGAGGCCCATCCCTCCTTTGGAATGGGGAATATATAATCTTGGTATGCACTGATCTTTATAAATCATTTGGTGAGCATGAAGCATCCTTCTTGTTTTCCTATCTCATCTGTCCAACACGTTTTGGAGCCACTCAATCACTCCAAACCTATAAGTTAGGACAGGAGAGCAAATTGGTTTATAGCTTGGATTTTATTCCTAGATGTCAACACTTTCAGGATTAATTTATGTCTTCTGGAGTGTTACTTACTAAGTTTTATATGCATTTGTTCATGTTTTATTGCTGATCCTTCATGAATTCCCAAGTATTTATACACTCCCTCTTACTCAAGTTCTTTTATATCAAATTCTTGTCCCAAACTGATGTTTTCCTGGTGCTGCAGTTTCCCTGCTTTAAAGGTTGCTTTTGCACATTTATCAAGACCAAATGACATTCTAATATCATCTGAAACGGTTTTGACAATTTGAAGCTGTGCTTTCAGTTTCTCATCTGATGAGCTATACAGTTTTAAATCATCGACAAAGGGAAGATGAGAAGTCTTTAGACTTTGTTGTTTTCTAGGAGCCAATTTTAGCCATGGCCTAAGCTGTTAAGTAGCCAGCTTAATGGGTTAAGGGTAAAGCAGAATAGCAGCAGTGACAGAGTCACCATGGAATATCCCCCTTTGACTTTTTATCCCTGAGATAGTAATTTGTCCTTTATCATGACTGAATTGCAAAGTGGTCTGCCATTGTTTCATGGTCACTGTAACATAGTCGATCAGTATAGGGTGTATCATACATTTTTAAGCACTCTTTTATCCATGAATGTGGGATACTATAAAATGCTTTTTTGTAGTCAATCCATGCCATACTTAGATTCTTCCCCCTTTTTACAGTTCTCCACAACGACTTTAACAACAAATTATCCTTTGTTCCATATGACTTTTGTTTATTGCCTATTTGTTCTACTGCCATAATTGAGTTTTTTCTAAATGACTATAAACTCTGTCGGCTTCAATTCCAGTATATAATGTATATGTCATCGGAAGGCAAGTTATTGGTTTATAATTTATGGGGATAGCTTGCTGGTTCACTCTTAAGTAGGAGCATTGTTTTACCTGTTAGCCAGGTTGGTGTCTGTTCGGGAAGTACATATAAATAGTTCTTACTCATGGCTAAATCTTCATGCAAAAATTTTAATACTTTTGACCAAAAGTTAGATACTGCATCTGGGCCTGGGGTTTTCCAATTAGAAGCTTTTCTTAACTTTGTTTCAATCTCTCTAGCTGTTACTTCATCCCATTTCATATCCTGTATCTTTAAACTTCTTATTCTTTCTTTTACTACTTTTATCCATTTAGTATCTTTTTTGTGTTCCACAGAATCTTCATAGATACTTCTCCAAAATGTATCTATTTCTTCTTTTTATTTTGCACTTTTTCAATTCCTTTTACCTTGCTTCCCAGTTCTCTATAAAACTTTTTTGGGTCATCAATAAATTTCTGATTTTGTACTTTTCCTTTATATTTATCTGTGTATCTTCTAATCTTCTTTGTGGCTCATGTTTCCAGTGCTTTTCAGCCACTTCAAAACCATAATGTTTGCACAATCCCCAATGCAACAGTCTCACCACATTATTATGCCTTTTGGTATGCAGTCCTTCTGCCATTAGTATGTCACAATCAGCAATGAGGTGTGCGACTGTTTCCAGTTCGGTTTTACAAAACGTATATTTGTCTGTTTCTCCCACATATTCAATGGACTTTGTAAACCAGCGTGTACATAGACCACTGTCATGAGCTGCCAATATTAACCTTTCATCTCTTGGTTTGAATTCACCTCTCCTTAACTATTCCTGCATTTGTTCCTGATCAATATGAGGTTCTTCCAGAAGTTTTCTATACTTGCAACTATATTTATTTTTTTCCACATTTCTTGCCTTCTCATCTGGTCCTTCACCTTATATTCTTTTTCTTTTTTGGCGCATTCAGTTGCTGCCTGATTTTTATCTACTTCTGGTTTGATTTCCATTCCTGCTTGACAGGGACATGCTTCTGCTAGGTTAACCAGAGATGTCATCTTAGATTTATTCCCCTCGTGTTTCAAAACTTTCACTTTATTTGGGTCTTGTGAGGTCAGCAGATATGTGTGGAGTCCCACGATTACAGATCTATACATGTAATCAATTTCAAGGAGGCCCATCCCTTCGGAACAGGGAATATATAATCTTGGTATGCACTGATTTTTATAGATCATCTGGTGAGCATGAAGCATCTTTCTTGTTTTAATATCTAATCTATCCAACATGTTTCGAGGCCACTCAATCACACCAAAACTGTAAGTTAGGACAGGAAGAGCAAATTGGTTTATAGCTTGGATTCTGTTCCTAGATGTCAATGCTGTTTTTAGGATTAAAGTCTTCTAAAGCATTCTTTATTAAGTTTTACTCGCATTTGTTCATGTTTTATTACTGATCCTTCATGAATTCCCAAGTATTTATACACTCCCTCTTGCTCAGGTTCTTTTATATCACATTCTTGTCCCAAACTGATGTTTTCCTGCTTTAAAGGTTGCTTTTGCACATTTATCAAGACTAAATGACATTCTGATGTCATCTGAAAAAGTTTTGACAACCTGCAGCTGTACTTTCAGTCCTTCATCTGATGAGCTATACAGTTTTAAATCATCGACAAATAGAATTCAGACTTTGTTGTTTTCTAGGAGCCAAATTATAGCTATGGCCTAAGCTGTCAAGTAGACAGCTTAATGGGTTAAGGGCAAGGCAGAATAGCAATGGTGACAGAGTCACCCTGGAATATCCCCCTTTGAATTTTTATCTCTGGGATAATAATTTATCCTTTATCATGGCTTAATTGCGAAGTGGTCTGCTATTGTTTCATGGTCACTGTAATGTAGTGTGTCAGTGTAGGGTGTATCTGATGGTTATATATTACAAACATGAAAGATCTAAAACACGAATGTATGTACATCGACACATAAAGGTTGATGTACATACACAGCAAAACATGTAAATGGTGAAAATCAAAATGCCGAACATGTTTCCTAGCCAGCAGCGCGGTGGTGGGGATAAGGAAATATATCCTTTTCCCCACTGAATTGTGGTCTCAGAGTTGGTATATTTAAGAAGGGAGGGTGTGGGGGGTGCAGGGGGGCTTGCTCCCCTGCATAAGCGTGTTAAGGTATTTTTTTTATTATTTTGTACTTACCTGTGTGGCACGTTTTACTGACGAAACACATTCGGCATTTTGATTTTCGCCGTTTACGTGTCTCGCTGTGTATGTACATTGCCCTTTATGTGTCGATGTGCATACATTTGCATTTTAGATCTTTTGGGGTTGTAATATAGATCCGTGTCTGATACATTTTTAAGCACTCTTTTTATCCATGAATGTGGGATACTATCTAATGCCTTTTTGTAGTCTATCCATGCCATGCTTAGATTCGTCTCCTTTTTACGTTTCTCCACTATGACTTTATTTAACAACAAACGATCCTTTGTTCCATAGGGCTGACTTTTATTTCCCTTTTCTACTATTGCCATAATTGAGTTTTCTTCTAAATGACTATAAACTCTATCAGCTTCAATTCCTGTGTATAGTTTATATGTCTTCGGAAGGCAAGTTATTGGTCTATAATTTTTGGAGTAGCTTGCAGGTTCACTCATAAGCAGGAGCATTGTTTTACTGGTTGTTAGCCAGGATGGTGTCTGTTTGGAATGTGAATATAAATAGTTCTTACTCATGGCTAAGTCTTCATGCAAAGATGCTAATACAGTGCATCTGGGCCTGGGGTTTTCCAGTTAGAGGCTTTTCTTAACTTTGTTTCAATCTCTCTGGCTGTAACTTCATACCATTTCATATCCAGTACTTATTCAAAATTCATTTATTTCTTCTTTTTTTGGAAGTTTTTCAATTCCCTTTACCTTGTTTCCCAATTCTCTATAAAACATTTTTGAGTCATCACTAAATTGCTTATTTTGTACTTTTCCTTTATTTTAATCTGTGTATCTTCTAAGTTTTTCCGCCTGTGCTGAAATTTTTTGTTTCTTATTGGCGATAATCCATGATAGATCCTGGTCTGTTCTAATATTGTGCATTGCTTTTATCACATCTGTCTTAGTATTTTTGTTGATCTATTCCCTCTTCTATGGTCTTCTAACAGTGACACTTTTTGTCTTAATTGCTTTATAGTTTTCTCTATTCAATACTTCCATGATGGTATTCGATTTCTCCACTTCCTTTGCCTCACCACCCTGTGCTCTTGTGGTAGAACTTTATCAGTTATTAGTTTAGCTGCACAGTAATATATCCTGTTTACTTCTGTTATATCACATGGATCTCTGTTTACATTCCTAATTACTGTGTTTATTTGTTTTGTTAGACTTCTGACATTTGGGGTTTTATTGACCTTCTGCAATCTATTTCTTTCATTGGTCTTAATATATCTATCCATGTCCATTAAATCAAGCAACTCTTCCCTTAGTTCATTTTCTTCAAGACTGAGGGCACATCCTTTGTTTTCCACTTCCTGTGGGCACTCTATAGAGAGTTCTATAGCATCCTCCTGTGGCACCTCCTCACCATGTTCATCCTGTGCCATCCGTTATTCTGTCATATGGAAACTCACTGGCCTATCACTCCTCAACATTGGCTGCATCAGAGTTTCCACAGTTTCCTGTTCCTTCCCTTGCTGTCTAACTTCAAGTGAACGTTTATACTGGTTTCCTGTGGAAGGCTCCACAATATCTAGATATGGCACCTGACCAATTGCTTACAGTTCCACTGGTTTCCCCTTAATTTGGATATCCATTGCTCTATCCTGTTGTGGTGCTTTCTGCATTAGATTTTCTACACTGAATCCTTCATTTTGCAGATGCTCAATAACCTCAATTTCTATTCCTTTGAATTCTCCATTACTGGTCTCATTTTCTGATTTTCCTCTTTGTCTTCTTATTTTTTGTATTGTAAAGTTTTCCATGTCCAGGCTCCTTTGCCTGTATTTCTCTTCATAGGTTCATAGGTTCATAGGTTCATACTAGGCTATCTGCCCAAGAGCATTTATAAGCCTAGCCCATAGTTATGTGGCTTTCGCCACCCCTTTAGTTTGAAGAAAACTATGCCTATTATTTTGCTGTGCCTCTGTCAAGCAGTGACACTGAAGTAATCCCTGGGGTATATCTGCGATCTCCCATCCATTGGTCAAGATTCCTCTTGAACAAGGCCAGCGAGGTGCTCTGCCTCACATGTACCGGGATTTTGTTCCACAGCATAGGGAGTCTCTGGGTGATGAATCTGTCCCTCCAGCATGTTCTATTAATAACCGTGTCAAGGTTTAAGTCTCCCACCCTTGTGGTTCTGAGGGATCTAGATTTTTTGAGGTGAAGCATATTCATCAAATCTGGGTTTGGCATGGCCTTATATGTCAGGCACAGGTCACCTCTGAGCAAGCGGTATGCGACTGAATAGAGCTGGAGTTCAGTCGGGCAGCATAAGACATATTTTTGAGACCCTTTATCCTTTTGGTGAGGAACTTTTGGGGCCTTTCCAGCTGCTGCAGGTGTCGGGTCAGATACATTCCGAATGGGGCATTGTACTCGATCATAGGTCTAATGAGTGATGAGTACAGGGGGACGATGACCTCCCTAGATCTAGATGTGAATCCCTTCATGATCAGGTGGGCAATGTAGAAAGTTTTCCTAACTACTTTGGCAACATGAGTGTCAAACGAAAGGTTACTGTCAACCTGGGTCCCCAGATCCCTGATGACTTCTTCTGTGCTCAGTGGATTGCCACCTATATGGTAGCTAGGGGTAACCTTGTTTTTCCCGAAGGGTATGACTATGCATTTCTTGGCGTTTAACTTTAGGCCATGGCTCTGGCACCAGTTATCCGTTTCTGTGAGGCCCTTCTGAAGGATATCTGTGTCAGATGTGTTTTCGACTATGGCGCACCGTTTGCAGTCATCTGCAAACTTTGTCAGCCATAACCCTCTTGTGTTTGCTTGTACTTCAGAAAAGTAGATGCCGAACAAGAGTGGTCCCAGGACTGAGCCCTGTGGGACACCACTTGTGACAGGCTTTGAGTCTGACATGGCGCCAGCAACTCTAACCCTGTGGGTTCTGTCACTTAGCCAGTTTGCAACCCATCTTGTGATGTATGGGTTTACATTCAAGCTGATGAGTTTTTCAATGATACCTGAGTGGGGTATTGTGTCGAAAGCCTTTGCCAGGTCGAGGTAGGCTGTATGGACTGCCTTGCTCTCATCAATGGCCTTGGTGACTGTTTCGAAAAAGTCAACCAAGTTAAAAAGGCATGATCTGCCTTTGACAAAGCCAAACTGGGTTGGATCCAAAGTCTGCAAGTTCCCTATGTCTTTATTTATGAGTTCCATTATGATCCTCTCCATGGCTTTGCAGATAAGGCTTGTCAAGCTAATGGGACGGTAATTTCCAGGGTCGGTGGAGGCACCGCCTTTGTGAAGTGGGACCACAGTCGCCGTGCGCCACTCCTTGGGTACGTATCCTGAGGTGAGGCTAAGATTAAACAGCTGTCCTAACTGTGGGTTTAATTCCTCATTGAGTTCGTGGAGCACACAGCCAGGGACACCATCCGGTCCCATGGATGCTGTGTTTTTTGCCTTGGAGAGAGCAGTTCTCACTTGGGCGTTGGAGATGTTTGGGGGGCTACAATCCTCTGGTATAGATATTTCTCCTTTTGGGGGGGAGGGGGGGGGAGTTTACACTGAACCTGTCAGCCAGTATGTTGGCAATGTGTGGAGGTTCAGTAATCTTCACATCATTTTGAACTAATTCTGAGCATATCTGGGAGTTTCCTCCTAGGTTTCTAACATAGCTAAAGAAGGCCTTATGATTGTCTTTTGGGTCCTTGGCGATTTTTCTCTCAAAATTTGCCTTGGATGATTTTATGAGAGCTCTTAGTTTTTTACTTATAATGATCAAAGGTATCTTACCTTTCAAGGATTTTGCTCTATCTTGTAGTAGCTTCCTCCTTTTGTTGTAGAGCTTGTTTATGGCTGGGGTCCACCAGACTGGATGCTTGCCTTTGGTACAAAGAGTCTTAGTTTTGTTTGGGATTGCCTGATCCATGCAGTCCTGTAGGCGCTGGTAGAAGGCATTTGTAAGTGATTCAGCGGTTTGAGTAATGTTTACCACTGGCTCAGGGGCCTTAAAGGAGACCACACTAGTTTTTAGAAGTGTGAAGTCGGCTTTTGAGAAGTTTTTCACTGTGGTCTTTTTATTTCAGGTGGGGCGGGATGAGGACCTCCAGCGAGATTAGTTTATGATCTGATCTCACCAGTGAGGGGTATACTTCCGGTGTTGAACATTGTGATCCCATGTTCGTGATGATGAGATCAAGTATGTTTTCTCCTCTTGTGGGGATGGTGACTAGTTGTTCCATGGCATTTGAGTTTATGAACTCCAGGAACCTTTGGGCTAGAGTGTTTGGGCTTGAGTAGTGTTCCCAGTCTATATTAGGGTAGTTGAAATCACCTAGTATGATGGTGTTTGGAGATACATTTATCCCCTCCAATGTTTTCAGGAAGGCCATGTGAGGTTCCTGAGTTTGAGAGGGTGGCCTGTAACATGCTACAAATTGCAGAGCAGTCTTGCCTATGGTTAATTGCACCTGGATGGTCTCTGCTGCATCGTGCGTTGCCACCAACCTTGACGTGTGTGTGTCCTTTATGAATATGGACACCCCCCCCTCCTTTCTTGGTGTTGTCTGGATTTTGGGGCCGGAACGCATGATATGAGGTGAAACCTGATAGTGCTGGGGTGCTCTCAGGAGCCTTGAACCAGGTTTCTGTCACAGCACAGACATCAATGTTCTCCATACTGAGAAGGGCCTCGAGTGCGTGCATCTTGAGATTGAGACTTCTGGCATTGAGCAGCATTACCCTTAGTTTTTTTCCTTTTTTGTTTAGGAAAGGAGAAGTATTTTTTTTGTTTTTTTTTTTAGTTTTTTGCAAACAGACAGAAAAAATACAGTAAATGCTTTGGTATTCGACTAAATTGCTATCAAAGGCTGGTACACTTGAGTGTATTAGCCTGTTTGTTACTTTTAAGCAAAACTTTAGCCAACAAGTGCAATCAACAATTTAAGCACAGAAAAACAGGAAAATCAGGTAATAAAACAATCTTTCGTGCTTCTCTTTTTGTAATGGTTAGGTTTGCTTTCTCCTTTGCATAAATATTACACCGTTTTAAATCTCTTTTTCTTTTCCATGTCCATATTTCTTCAGATGTTTCCTGATCTTCCTGCTTCTCCTTCTTGCTTTGGAGACTCACTCTACCATGCTGTGATGTAACCTGTGTTAGACCTTCTACACCAAATCCTTCACTTCACAGGCACTCCATAACTGCAACTTCTATTTTTTTAACTTCTGCTTTACTAATCTTCTTTTCCACATTCCATCTTTGTGATTTTTTTATTCTGAAATTTTCCATATGTGGATGTTTTTGCTTGCATTTCTCTTCGAATATCTTTGAGACTGCCTTCTCTATATTAATTGACTTGGCTTTCTATTTTGCATAAATATTGCACCATATTAAATCTTTCTTTCCCATGTCCATATTTCTTTTTTATACTAGGTTTTGTTTACATTTTCGCACTTCTTTTTCCATACAAGTTAAAGTTTCTTGATCTATATACTGTTCTTCAAAAACCTGTTGTATTAATGAACACATTTTCATTTGAAGCTTCTGACAGTTTTTCCTGTGAAAGTGTTTTTCTCTCCTCTAATTTATGACTCAGATAGCCCTCTCTCTTTGGGCGAGCAAGTAGCAGAAGAATGGCTTGAAGATACCCCTCCCATTATTTCCCATGATGCTTCCTTAGTGACTTCCTATACTTCAGCCCACCCTAAAGGTTCTGTTTATAAGACTAGATTTTGGCAGCATCAACAGAAACACTCAGTTTCAAATTCTGATCAAATGATGAGAATAGCAAACAAAATTAAACAGTTCTATCAAAAACACAAGCTTGGTTTTGGTTCATAGGTTTATAGGTATGTATTAGACTTATGGCTTTGAAGCCTTTACAAGCCTGCCCCCCCAAAAAATTGCCCAGGCACCATGCTACCTGATCTTAGTTCACAGTGTCCCTATCCAGTAGGACAACTGGAATGATCCCTGGAGTGAACTTTCTGTTATCCATCCACTCGTCAAGATCTGTCTTGAAGAGGGCCAGTGAGGTGCTGTGCTTGACATGAATGGGAAGCTTATTCCAGAGTATGGACAGTCTTTGGGAGATGAACCTGTCCCTCCAGCATGTTCTGTTAATTGTGGTAATGAGGTTGTGATCTCTGGAGTGTGTGGCATGGGGGGACTGGGATTTCTTTAGGTGTAGCATTTCAAATAGGGCTGGGTCAGACATGGCTTTGTAAGTCAAGCAAAGATCATCTCTAAGTAGAAGATAAGAGACTGACAGCAGCTAAAGTTTGTGTCTGTCCATGTAGGACATGTGGTTAAGGCCTAGGATCCTTTTTGTGAGGTACTTTTGTGGCCTGCCAGCTGTTGTAGGTGTCTGGTTAGGTACATGCCAAATGGGGCATTATATTCGATGATTGGTCTAATGAGGGATGAATAGAAAGGGATGATGACCTCTTTCTTCTTGGATGCAAAACCTTTGGTTATAAGATGTGCCATGTAGAAGGACTTTATGACCACAGTGGCAATGTGGTGGTTGAAGGTGAGGTGGCTGTCGACCTGGGTGTCCAGATCTCTTATGGCCCCTTCAGTGTTCAATGGGCTTCCATCAACATGATAATTCATGGGAACTGAGTTTTTTCTAGAGGAGATGATAATGCATTTTTTGGCATTAAGCTTCATGCCATGGTTCCAACACTAGTCATTGGCCTCAGAGAGGCCCCTTTGTAGGATATCTGCATCACTTGGGGAGTTGATAATGACTCCCAGCTTACAATCATCAGCGAACTTGGTCAGCCATAGTCCATCTGTGTTGGCCTGGACTTCCGAGAAGTAGATGCCAAACAGGAGAGGGCCCAGGACCGAGCCCTGTGGGACTCCACTCGTGACTGTTTGACAGTCTGACTTAGAATTCACAACTTTCACTCTGTGGGTCCAATCTGTGATCCAACTTGCAACCCACCTAGTGATGTAAGAATTGATGCCTAGTTTGGTGAGTTTATCAATGATACCTGAGTGGGGAATGGTATCAAAGGCCTTGGCCAGGTCGAGATAGGTTGTATGCACTGCCTTACCCTCATCCACAGCCTTGGTGACTGCCTCAAAGTCAACCAGGTTCAGCAAGCAGGATCTCCCCTTGACAGAGCCAAACTATGTGGGGTCAAGAGTTTGGAGATTGCCTATATCTTTGTTAAGCAGGCCCATGATGATGCGTTCCATAGCTTTGCTTACTAGACTAGTCAGGCTAATTGGGCGATAGTTCCCAGGGTCTGTAGTTGCTTCCCCTTTATGGAGCAGGATGACAGTAGCAGTGCACCATTCCTTAGGGACATAGCTTGAGCTAAGGCTGTGATTGAACAGTGCACACAGATGTGGTGCCAGTTCGTTTTGTATCTCATGTAGGACACAGCCGGGGATATTATAAGGTCCCATGGATGCTGATTGCTTGGCTTTGGACAATGCAGCTTTTACCTGTGCCACAGAAATGGTGGGTACCAGGCTTTCTTCTGGTATTGTGATAGGGACCTTGGGGGGAGAGATGCGTAAAGTTGTCACTGAATCTGTTGGCTCAGTATAGGAGGTGCCATTGTGCAATAACTCAGAGCAAATCTGGGTATTGCCTTTGAAGATTTTGATATAGCTATAGAAGGCTTTGTGGTTGTTTTTGTTGCCAGCCACAATTCTGCCTTCATAGATAACTTTAGAGGGTTTGATAAGGGATCTCAGCTTTTTGTTGAGACTGATAAGGGAGGTTTTCCAGTCTTGTGACTTCATTTTTTTCTGCAATAGTTTTTTCCTTTTGTTGTAGAGTTTATTGATGGCTGGGGACCACCAGATTGGCTTCCTTTTTCTGGAGGAAAGCGTCTTAGTTCCATTTGGTATGGCAAGGACCATGTATCTGTGTACATGCTCATACACTGCATTAGTGTATGATTTGGCAGTCATGCAGCTATTTTCCATTGGCATGGGTGCCGAGAAGTTAGCCACCTCTGTTTTTAGTAGCCCAAAGTCGGCTTTAGGGAAGTTTTTCAGGGTGGTCACCTGAGTGGGAGGTGTAGGTGGGATGAAGATTTCCACGGTGATCAGTTTGTGGTCAGATTTAACCATATGGTGTGGAGCAACAGTCTTCTTGGGACAAAACACACAGAAAAATTAAAACAATTTGGTAACAAAAGCACCTATTCTAACAAGATAAATACTTTAAAGAAATTTAAAAAGCTAATTACTCCATGTCCAATAATTATTTCTTGGAGAAGAATGCAAGTAGAAACCACCACCCATGCCACGCTCAGGGGATAAATTAACTTCTGATTCATTCTCTAGCTCTGCCATCACCACACCATCTAACACTCAAATCCAAACTTTGAGGGAGGTACAGAACCCTGCAGCAGCTTAGGATGGTGGCGTGCCTAAAATAAGAGTATTCCATCCCTGGACTGCAGTAAATTTTCAGACTATTGTAGATTCTATCCCTCCAGTTCAAACACATTCAACCAAATATGCTGACATTTTGGAAGGACATTTACAATTACAAAACCCTACTGAAGGCAGTTTTAAAAGCTTCTAGTCCTCTGCATATTTTTAGAAATATATGGGAAAAGTCAGCTCTATGTGATAATATACCAAAGCATACAAATGAGGGATTTACAAATGAAAGAGACAATATACTAAAGGCAATAACTACAGCATGCTCTCCAACACCTAACTGGACACGAATTAAAGCAATTGTGCAGAAGGAAAACAAATGTTTATATACTTGCAATGTATGATAGATGTGTTTGAGGCTTTTTCAACTCATCTGGAATTACAGACAGAGCCATACCTCTCAACTGTACAGATTTTCACAGAATGTCCAGATTTTTGCCTGATATTTTTGATTTGTCCCTCATAAAATTTGTGGTTTTCTGGTAAATTACTGAGGATTGAAGTCCCAAAATAATGAAATTCATTTGAGTTACAGACTTCATATCATTCAGTAAATGCATGCTAATACAAAACCTGTCATCTTAGCAACTTTCTACGTTTATAAGAGCAATACTTAAAATCTGTTCCTATTTTTGGGCCTTTGCCCCCCCCCCTCCATAATTTTAGGCTTTGTCCAGATTTCTTGTGCTAAGAGGTTGAGAGGTATGGAAGGAGCATCAATCAGTGGGCTGTTAGCAGCATTAGTTTAAGGTTTATTACCACTTAAACAGGATCAGATTCATTTTTTTTTTCTTAATTGTCACAATTTAGAATTGTTAACCAAGCATAATATGTTGCAAAAAACATAGAGAGGAAATAGAACAATATACACTAGTGGATATTTATCTCCCAACAATTTAATACTGATTCATGGGGAAAGGGTTACGACAGGAGAAATCGGGAAGGTAGAGTCTGATTTAAATTCTTTTCACAACAATCCCCAGTACAATACCAGCAAAACCTTTACCCTCCCTATTTCACTTCAGATCCAGCAGCATGAGTCATGTATTAGCTCTTATTTTAATTGTGGTCAGAGTGCACACGGTTGGAATGAGTGTCCATTTGATCAACCAAAAAATCTGTCTTTTCAGCCTAGTAGTCATACCAATACCCAAGTCCCAGAACAAGCTGAGAGACAGTATTCAACTTTGAGCACCGCTTGGCAGCAAGACCAATAGGAGAGTTCTGAAGGGGAAACACAGCTAATTCCTTTGGTAGCACTGGAGAAGTAGGGTCCCTTTGTTAACATTACAGTGTGCAATTCTACTCTTCCTTTTCTGATTGACACAGGAGCAACTTATCTATGATGACTTGTTTGACTGCAAAAGCCTCCCACTCTCCACAAAATCTGTTCAGGGTATGGGGGTGTCTGGGATTCCTTTGGATTAACTAAAGACAAAATCTGTCCCAATTCAAATGGGTACATTAAGAGAAGAATGCTTTTATTGTTGGAAATTCTGCCCCTTCAAATCTTTTAGATAGAGATTTGTTGCGTAAATTATGATGTACTATATTTTACTTGCCTGATGGAGTTTTACTAGATATTCCAATTCCCCCTGGGTGTGTATTGAGACAACATTTATGCAGATAAAGACACACTTTTCACAGTATTTAGATCAGAACAAACCTCCTGTGTAGCCAGGGCTGGCCTTAGCCGAAATGGCACCCTAGTTGAAGTAGTGCTCCGGCGTCCCTTAAGCCCCACCTACACCACACTCATAAAGCACCCCTATTTGAGCCACACCCACTGCTCATTCCCCAAGAAAGCCACTCCAGTCATTCCCTTAAATTATTTAAATGCATAGGAAGAAAAAGATACCTTGTAATGTAGTTAAACTGCAACTACCTTTACATAAGTATTTTCTACTTGAAATACCAGAGCCAGATCATGGTTAAATAGGGTTCTAGGAAGGGTAATAGACCACCTCCCCAGACCAGCCCCTCCTGCAGCAACCCCCAGCAGCAGCCCCCTCCTCAGCCATTCCAGTGTTCCATTATGCGTTATCTCACCAGTTACCACGCGTATGTTCTATTATTTGCTTCTTCAATGATTACAGATATTGAAATAGCACAAACACAGATAGCCATTTGCTAAACAGACATTACAGTCTCACAATGAAAACAGACTTAGCACGAGCACTAAACTTCTCTGCCCTTGAAACTCATTCATTGAAATGGCGAAACTCACATTCATTGAAACAGCATGAAAACCCACATTCATAGAAATGCATCTGGTTGGTGGAGAATTAAGTTTACCTTTGGGCTGTTTTCAAAACAGACTCCTTGCACACAATTTTTAAGGCCATACATACCATGTATTTATTCTTTAATTCACTTTCCTGATTGTATCGAATTATATTCCTTGTATTATATTCCTTGTATAATACAGCACCACTTGTTAGAATATGTTTTAAATTTGTAGTTTTAAACATTCTTTTAATAAGCAATGAAACAAAATTTATGAACCAAACACTACACATTTCAGAAAATGTCAACAATAAAGGGCCACTCAAGACTTCTGTCATTACAATGCACCAATATTACTCCACACACACAATCTCTGCAGAAGTAAAATCATCTGAATTCTACATTAAAGAAATCTGTAACTAATGAAGAGGTTGCTATTGGCAAACAACTTTACATATCAATGTTATCTACAAATTTAGTGCCTGCTGCCCTTGAAAAATTAATTGCCTATATTACATTAAAAAATTGGTAAGTTGGTAATATTGCAATAGGAAATGACTAACAAGTTCACAATCACTAGGTATCTCATACAAAAGATCATATTCTGGAGTGTAGAACCCCTATCCCCCCTTATAATGCACCACATAATCAACAATCATATAGGCACTGCATATCAGCACTCCATCTACATGGTGTGGGAGTGGAATCCACAGCCTTCAGCACCAAAGGCAATTATGCTACCAACACTGCTTTCAGATTTTACAACACAGTGTGCCATTTGATAAACAAAAAACAGCTAGCTGCACACTGAAAACATTTACACTTGTTACAGTGTGTTAAATTTGTAGTTTTGAACATTTTTCCAGTAAGTAATGAAACAAAAGGTTTTAAAGATGATATAATTGCAAACAGGAAACTAGAGCAGACTTCACAGCACACATGTAACATGATGGTACCTGGGTGCAACAGTAAATAGCCTGGTAACAGAGTTTTTCTGCTAGCTTAAAGAGATGAGTTTCAGAATGAGGAAGTCCCAGGTAAAGGGCATTAGTGTAGTAAAGGTAGGATGAAACAGGAACATGAACAGGTTTTGTAAGATCCTCTCAAGGAATAAGGTGTTCGATCATGGAGATATTCCACAAGTAGAAACTTAATTATTTATCCACTGTTTGCATTTGGTCCCTAAATATTAGCCAGTTACCAAGGATCATGTTTAGACCACGCATCTTACTTAGCCGGTTTAGTAGTGGCTGATATAATGGATAAAAGTGTGTGTGTGTGTGTGTGTGTGTGTGTGTGTGTGTGTGTGTGTGTGTGTGTGTGTGTGTCTGCTGAACATTTGGAAATCTTCACCTCTGTAAATTCTTCTGATGTTCTCAGGTGTTTTTCAGTGTTCTTCATTCTCATCTTTATTCCTTCAAAACTGCATATATTTACTTACTCACTTTTCCTGTGCTTCTATATCCCATATTTATTAATTTAGAAGTGCACATATAGAGTTATTTATTCTACTCTTAAAAAACTTCTCATTCATATTGTAAGACTACTTTTTAACCTTATTTCAAACCGATTTCATCATGTCAGTTTAATTGTAAAGAGGATGTCCATAGAACTGCAAATATACCTTAGTTGTTACCATATTAAAGAGGGATAACAGCTTTTTATATTATGTTTGTGTTGCCACTGTTTATACATCCCAACATGTTATGGCCTTCCTTGCCCTTTTATTACTTAATTACAATGTGGACATTCAAACCAATTGTCATTTCCCTGGACCTTTTTTAGTTTTGGTATTACTATAATTTTCCATCTAATTATATTAATTTCTTACATGTTATTTAATACATCTATTACTTTACAGCTTTTGCACTGAATTAAAATTCACAACAGTAAGTGAAGTATTCCTTTAGATTCAAATTGAGTTACTGCCAACAGATATAGGGCATGGTCTGTTATCATTTTATACATACTGTAGTTGTCCTGTATAAAAGTCAAGGGTAGCAATCATCCTTCAGCCGGGTTTCTGTTATAGTTAGGATTTTGGGACTTTCTGATAGCAGCCATGCTTCAAGACTGGTGCCATTTATTAATGCATTAAGGCAAGCGATTTGAAGGTGTTTATTTCTTACATGATAGGTGATTGGGGTCTGTAACTGAGGGGTGAATTGAAGTGGTCGTGTGTTTGAGTCAGTATCTCCTGAAAGTATAAGTCTGAGTTGGACACAGTGGAGTCTTGAGTGAAGATCCTTATTTTTTGTGATGAAGGTGGTGACCTCTGCAGGAGTAAGGAAGGAAACAATTTCTATTGCAGTCCAAATGGCATTATGAGTCTGCAAGATGGCTGGGGTTATAATTTGTGAAGACAGCAATAGAACATTAATGGGGAAATGTCAAATGCGTAATAGATTACTATCTATTTCCTGACATGGCCTATGTAAAGTCAGGTTACCTGGAGGGTAAGAAAGCTGGTAAATGCACTGGTAGGAGTCTGACAACAATGTAACAATGTATTTTCCTCCCTAATAAGGTGAGGTGAATGGTAGCTAAAGAACACCCCAGCCTAAATTTTGCCAATGTCATAAATCCAGTGTAGTCCACTCAATTAAAAATTGGAAGCTCCAGATAGAATATAGTATACTTTACAAAGGCTGTGTTAGGAAATGAACTGAAAGTATAGCCTCTCTCTACAACCTAGGCTATGAGTTAAGTATAAATGTATACTACTACCTGGGCTAAGAGCAAAAATGGCCAGATTAAAGACCACAGCCTATCTGCCATCTAGTCAGCATGAATAGGTTAAGTAACACAGAATACCTGGCACCTAGGCTGTGTGCATAGGTTATATAGCACAGCCAACCTACCACCTAGGCTGAGTCCATAGGTTATATAGCACAGCCTAATTGACACCTAAGCTGTGTGCATAGGTTATATAGCACAGCATACCTGCCCCCTAGGCTGTGTGTATAGGTTATATAGCACAGCATACCTGCCACCTAGGCTGTGTGCATAGGTTAAATAGTATAGTCTATGTCACCTAAACTGAGTAGAAGTATAGAGGATGAAATAACTGGGAATCAAAAGAAAGTGCAGCCACTTTACACCTGGGCAATAATGTAAAATGATCTGACAAAAGATGGAGGCTATTAACTTGCCCCCAAGGATGCTTGCATAGTTTAGGTAACAGGCTACCTGCCCTCAAGGCTATGTGCAGAGGTTAAATTGTAGAGTCTAACTGCTGCTTAGACTGCTAAATTAACAGTGTAAGGAGATCAGCCTATCTGTCTCCTACTCTATATGGAAAGATGTGTGGTACAGTGTACCTGCCATGTAGGTTAGGTGCAAAGATGTGTGGTAAAGTGTACCTGCCATGTAGGTTATGTGCAAAGATGTGTGGTACAGTGTACCTGCAACATAGGTTAGGTGCAAAGATGTGTGGTATAGTGTACCTGCCACATAGGTTATGTGCAAAGATGTGTGGTACAGTGTACCTGCCATGTAGTTTATGTGCAAAGATGTGTGGTACAGTGTACCTGCCATGTAGGTTATGTGCAAAGATGTGTGGTACAGTGTACTTGCCATGTAGGTTATGTGGAAAGATGAGTGGTACAGTCTGACACCTAGGGTCTCTGTGGAAGGAAGAGTTTTCAGGAGAGGAAATGAAAGACAAAGGAAAGAGGATCTGGCAAAAGAAGGAATGAACAGCTTATACACTATCTTGGCTTTGTGCAAAGGCTAACTTGCACAACCTTTCTCCTGCCTAGGCTGTTGTAATAATTGTATAAAGAATAAATTGTCAGGACATATTCTTTTACCTTTGGTTTATGCTTATAAGTATAAGCTCATGGTAAAAACAGTGGCATGAGATAATGAGGGATCTAGTGAAGGAAGAAATGGGAGAAGACGGGGACAGCTTATCGGAGACAAGTTCTGATTAAATGGAATTACGACTATAGTAGTGCAAATCTGTAAGCCAGAGATGTGCAAAGGAAGAAAAGAATTACACTTAGTGAGAGAAAAGGACAAGTACAAGAAGAAGCAACTGTTTACAGGTATAGTTTTAAGGAGAGTGAAGACAGAGTTTGAAAAGAAAAGGGAAGTGCTTGGCCAAAATAAGACCTCTACTCTTACTAAGTTAATTATGAGAAAGTGTCATCACTAATGGGTTAATGCTGAGTTTCAGAATGTTAGCCATAGTAAGGAGAGGTGATGGTGGTGGTGTATTAACTATGAATTAAAATACAGTCTAAAACAGAAATTTTAGAATATAATAATGTTATACTGCCTAGTTCGTGGGGTCAAGAAATTATGAGAGTAACAGAGTTGAAGTTTAGACAGAAAAGTGCATAAATTAGCTCTAGTTAAGACACCAAGATTTCTGTAAGGATAAGTTGAGTTAGAAGTGCGTGTTGAATTCTAAAACAGAGGCCAGAGAGATTAAGCCTTCTGGACAGGCTTTGTCAAGATCAGGAAAATAATCTTATTGGTGAAAGCAATAGTGATGTATTTAGCTTTGATTGGTTGATTACCAGTGATGCGGTTTGTAGGAGTGGTTAGGTAATTATAAATAATATAATATGGAGGTGAGTTGGAATGGGGTAGGGTGGAGAGTGAAGTGCAGCTATACATAGCATGGCAGAGCAGAGCGGGGCTCCACCCTGAGTTAGTCAAACAAAAAAAATAAGGGAAAATGGCTTAAGGTTCCTTAATGGCAGCAGATGTGCTCTGGGAGAAAATGGTTGATGTGTACACAGATCAGCTAGAGAAGTGAAGGAAGTAAGTTAAGAAAGAAATTACTATCAGGACGCATTCATTCAGGCAGCATAGATAGCTGAGTACGCTAAGGCCTGCAACTAATAGAAATAAATATTTTTGTACAAGTGGTGTGTCACATGTGTCAATACAAACTTTAGCTGGCAGAAGGGAGCTATATGAAAGGCCTTAACTTACTTAAAGTTGCAGTAGCATAGCTTTTATCAATGTTTGTTAATCTGTAGGGGAGACAAGCTGCACTTAGAAGTTTTTTGTTGTGGAACAGCTGGGTGAATTAAGAACCTTAAGAACTTGCACTATCTAGCCACCTAGCTTTGCACTAGATACATTTATAATTGACATATAACATTTCGTCTCTGTCAAAAGTGAAACTACCAATATAACTACCAAGATAAGTGTACATTTAATTGACTAAGCTAAAAAGGCAGATTTAAGCTATTGTTACAAAAGGTAGCCTCCAGAAAAATACACCATCAGCTTTTTTCCTTGTGGAAAATAAATTTGTTCAAACTCAACACGTATATTCACTCAAAGTCAGCAGTCAGAGAATGCATGGTCTATAAAATAATGTGTCAATAAAGCTTGCATAGATTTCAGCTTAAGTAAATACTAACTACCTAAAACTGCATACATCACAGCATTAAGTCCTTGGGCTTCATGTATAAATATTTTGTTGGAGTGAAACATCATCACAAAGCTATGACATTCAGATAAAAAATGTGCATTCAACAGAACAACATATTTTAATCTCTAATTTTCTGTCAAAAATAAACATTTCTAAATATGTGGAAAAACAAAAACTATAGTGTATATATCTGAAGTTAAGTCATGGGTAATTTAAACAGTCTGTATGCTTTATACACACAAACCGCAAACACCCTTTTTTATCTGATGATAGCAAAGTCTTGACACGTAATGCCCATAAACCTGCATCACTCACTAACTGTATGCTAATTCTGCACACTTACATTGCAAAGCCATGCTATATGTAACTTGTCTATTTTTTAACTCTCATTACTGTGTAGTATCTGACTAATTTCTTTTCACTAACACAAATAAAATGACTGACTGATATCATATAAAAGCTGGATCATCATCGTCTTTCGGCTCTTCCCATTAGGGGTCGCTACAGCAGATCATCTCTTTCCATTTCTTCCTGTCCTCTGCATCTTGGTCTGTCACACCAACTGCCTGCATGTCCTCTCTCACTACGTCCATAAACCTTATCTTAAGCCTTCCTCTTTTCCTCTTACCTGGCAGCTCCATCCTTAGCATCTTTTTCCCAATATACCCATCATCCCTCCTCAGCACATGTCCAAACCAACGCAATCTCGTCTCTCTTGCTTTGTCTCCAAACTGTCCAACATGAACTGACCCTCCAAACTGTCCAACATGAGCTGACCCACGACAGCAAACCAAACACATAAACACACAAAAACATACTCGGAGGCTCTAAATAAAAATCTGCCTAAGCAGCAGAGACCTCCAAAGCAGACACCCAAGCAACCGCTACCCCAATACAAAACATGTGCAACACATAGCTCACAAAGCCAGTGTGCCGAACATTCACAGCCCTTAAGGCTAAACAACACACCTGATACACTTGTAATAGGTGACTCTATCGTCAGGCACACTGACATCCCGCTCACCAGGCTGAACAAGGAGAAGGTCATGATGAGCTGCCTGTCAGGCGCTAGGATCCGCCACATAACACAAGCACTCAGGTCACTCCAAGGCAAGTACAAATATGACTCAGTCATTGTCCATGCTGGTGTGAATGACCTGAGACATACCTCCCTGGACTACATGAAAAGAGACATAGAGGAGCTCTCTGAGCATGTAGCCCAGGCCGGTATGACCCTGACCTTGAGTAGCATCTTACCCTCACCAAGAATGATGCCACGATATAAAGACAAGATGATCAATTTCAACAATTGGCTTAAGTATTGGTGTCATTCAAAGGGGATCCAATGCATGTCAGCCTGGGATGACATGCTCGACAAGCCACGATGCTTCGCTAGGGAAGGCTTGCACCTGTCACCCCTGGGCTTTCGGATATTGGCAAAGGCTCTTCCTACCCCCATAGTGCCTTTTTTAGGCAAGGCTCAAAAGACAAACCCACCTCCATAGGTATCACAAGGAATAAGAAACTAAGAGTAATGCTACTCAATGCCAGAAGTTTAAACCTCAAGATGCATGCACTCGAAACTCTCCTTAGCATGGAGAACATCGATATCTGTGCAGTAACAGAAACCTGGTTCAAGGCTACCGAGAGCACCCCAGCACTACCAGTTTATACCTCATACCATGCTTTTCGGCCCCAAAACTTGGACCGTACCACAAAAGGAGGGGGAGTATCAATATTCGTCAAAGATACCCATACTTCCAGGTTGGTGGCACAGCACGAAGCATCAGAGACTATCCATGTGCAACTAACAGTGGGTAAAACTGCCTTCCAGTTTATAGCCTGCTACAGACCACCCTCCCAAACCCAGGAACCCCACTCGGCCTTCCTGAGAACACTGGAAAATATGAAGGTCTCTCCAAACACCATTATATTGGGTGACTTCAACTACCCAAACAAAGACTGGGAGCATTACTCTAGCTCCAACACCCTAGCCCAAAGGTTCCTAGAATTTATAAACTCAAATGCTATGGAACATCTTGTTACCACTCCCACAAGAGGGCAAAACATACTTGACCTGATCATCACCAACATGGGGACTCTATGCTCCAGACCAGAACTGTATCCCTCACTGGTAAGATCAGACCATAAACTAATCTCACTGGATATTCACATCCTGACTCCACCCCCTGCCCTGAAAACCGCAGTGAAAAACTTCTCTAAAGCAAATTTCACACTCCTCAAAACCGAGGTGGAATTCTTCAAAGCCCCCGGGCCTGTGGAAAATATGGCCCAGGCCGCAGAATCCTTTATAAACGCATTCTATGAACACCTTCAGGAATGCATGGATCATGCAATCCCATATAAAACCAAGACCCAATCTTCCAAAGGCAGACGTCCTGTCTGGTGGACCACAGCCATAAACAAACTATACAATAGAAGGAGGAAGCTACTACATGATAGAGCAAAATCCCAAAAAGGGAAGGCATCTCTGATCAGCATTAGCAAAAAAACTACGGGCACTCATAAAATCATCTAAGGCCAGCTTTGAGAGAAAAATTGCACAGGACACTAAGGATAATCACAAGGCTTTCTTTTGTTATGTTAGGAACCTGGGTGGGAATTCCCAGATATGCTCAGAATTAGTCCAAATTGACAAAAAATACACCGAACCCACAGACATTTCCAACATCCTAGCTGACAGGTTCAGCGCAACCCCCCACCCCTCCCCACCAAAAGGGCAAATATTTATCCCAGCAGAGTGCTGCCCCCCTGACATCTCAGATGCTCAGGTAAGAGCTGCCCTCTCCAAAGCAAAAAACACAGCATCAATGGGACCAGACGGTGTCCCGGGCTGCGTCCTACATGAACTCCAAGAAGAGCTTAACCCAAACATAAAACTACTGTTCAGTCTCAGCCTTACTACAAGATATGTACCCAAAGAGTGGCGTACAGCAACAGTGGTCCCTCTAAAAAAAGGTGGTGCCTCAACGGATCATGGAAACTATCGCCCCAAAAGCCTGACTAGCTTGGTCTGCAAAGCTATGGAAAGGATCATCATGGACCTCATAAATAAAGATATTGGGGACCTACAGACACTGGATCCTACCCAGTTTGGCTTTGTTAAGGGCAGATCCTGCCTCTTAAACCTGGTTGATTTCTTTGAAACAGTCACCAAGGCCATTGACAAGGAGAAGGTAGTCTACACAGCCTACCTGGACCTCGCAAATGCCTTCGATACAATACCCCACTCGGGCATTATAGATACGCTCACCAGCTTAAATATAAACCCCTATGTCACTAGATGGGTTGCAAACTGGCTCAAGGACAGAACCCACATGGTTAGAATTGCTGGAGCCATGTCAGACTCCAAACCAGTTACAAGTGGCGTCCCACAAGGCTCAGTCCTGGGACCTCTCTTGTTCAGTATATATTTCTTGGAGGTACAGGCCAACAATGAAGGACTGTGGCTGACTAAGTTTGCAGATGACTGCAAACTGGGCGCCATAATCGACTCTCCAGCCGAAACAAGCATCCTCCAAAAGGGCCTCATAGAAACAGACAACTAGTGCCAGAGCCATGGCCTCAAGCTAAACACCAAAAAGTGTATAGTCATCCCCTTTGGCAAAAACAAAGTGCCCACAAATTACCACATAGGTGGTAATCCATTAAGTACAGAAAAAGTAATTAGGGACCTGGGGACCCAAGTTGATAGCAATCTCTCATTTGACAACCACGTGGCCAAAGTGGTTAGAAAAGCATTTTATATAGCCCGCCTAATCATGAAGGGATTCACATCTAGATCAGGGGAGGTCATTGTGCCTCTTTACTCATCCCTCATCAGGCCCATTATTGAGTACAATGCCCCTTTTGGGATGTACCTTACCAGACACCTGCAGCAACTGGAAAGACCCCAAAAGTACCTCACCAAGAGGATCATAGGGCTCAAACAGATGCCATATGATGCCCGGTTAAAGAAACTCCAGCTCTACTCAGTGGCATACCGCCTGCTCAGAGGCGATCTGTGCCTGACGTATAAAGCCATGTCCAACCCGGAATTAATGGACATGCTGCACCTCAGAAAATCCAAATCCCATCGAGCTATGCGCTCGAGAGACTTGAACCTCAGCACTGAAATAAATAGGACATGCTGGAGGGACAGATTCATAACCGAGAGGCTCCCTTCACTCTGGAATAAAATCCCAGTCCAGGTTAGGCAGAGTCCCTCACTGACTCTCTTCAAGAGGAATCTTGATGAGTGGATGGGAGATCGTAGGTTTACCCCGGGTATCACTTCTGTGTCACTATTAGACAGAGGCACAGTATACTAACCTCGAAAAAGGGCATAGCAAAATTAATTTAAAATGGGTGGCGAAAGTCAAACACACTCTGGCTAGGCATATAAATGCCCTAGGGCAGATAGCCTAGTATGAACCTATGAACCTATGAATATACTGATTCCTAATCCTATCCATCCTAGTCACACCAAGTGCAAATCTTAACATCTTTAATTCTGCCACATCCAGCTCTGATTCTTACCTTTTTGTCAATGCCACTGTCTCCAACCCATATAACATAGCTGGTCTCATTACCCTTTTGTAGACCTTCCCTTTCACTCTTACTGGTACTCTTCTGTCACAAATCACTACTGCCACTCTTCTCTACCCATTCCACCATGCCTGTACTCTCTTCAATATCATATAAAAGCTAGATAAATCAGAGAAATAAAATGCTTTGAACAGCATTTCTTTAGCTGATTTTCTGTGACTTGTTTACAAAAATAAATGCTACTAGGAGGGAGAATAAGGTGGTACTTAAAATGTGAGATCATAACTTGATATACTCAGGATATATTAATAAGACAAAACAACTAAATCATTTTAAAATGTACTAGATCTTTTACTATTGGTAGTTGATTATCTGAAATATTCTGTTTCAGTGTAAAGTGTAGATTTAAAATGAATATGAAAAGGGAATATTTATTAATTTGCATCACATCTCATATCTACAGCAAATTGATTAAAACACAAGCACTGTAACTAATGTTTGTATAAAATACTGAATCTGAATTCACTTTTTAAATGATATATTTAATACTAGAACTAATATTTTTTTGGAAATCCCTGCATTACTGAATGTCATTATTGAGAATTAGCAATAATCACCGAACATGTTATCATTAAATACAAAAGGCAACCAAGTAAAATAATTACTATTTTAGTCAACAAGAAAGTGAGTAGCTTTTATAAAATTAGCTTAACGGTGTCTACCTTTGTGTGGAACTTACATGCATTCATATTAGCAAATGGAGTCATTATTTTCAGTAAAGTCCAACAAAGTATGTTACCTGTTATGGTATGAAATAGTCAGAAGCTACAACTAATATAGTTTTATGTACACAATATGAACATTGTTAACATGTTTACTCTATAAAGATTTTTCAAAACTATAGTTTAATTTGTCCTAGAATATTAAGCGAACACTCGGATTTCCAAGAAGAGAGTGGATTATAACAGTATACTGGACACTATTGGAAAAGATGCATTGGTTAAAGAACACAAACACCTAGATACACCTCCTCTGAAGTAAGCCTACTAAACATTTTCCTGTTGGCTAAATTTAAATTAGAGAGACAGGAATTTGTCTTCTGAAATTGTATATAAACACATGTATTCAGCTGTAATATTTGTCAATCTATATTATTATAATTCAATCTATTTTCTGGCAAAATAAACTATAATCATGTAACTGACCTTGTGCTTTGATGTGCTTACTTGCCTTTTCTCTGAGTTTTCTTCCTCATAGATTCGTTTTGGTCTACACACAGCTTCAGCGGGGTGCGGAAAGCTCACCAAGGCACTGATGGGTGGTAATCATATTGGGTAGTTGGCTTGTGCACCCACATGGTGGCAGAGGCATTATGAGCCTCTACAGTAATATGGAATGCTTGACCACCCACCCCAAGGTGTGAGGTTAGGCCGTAACGTATGCTCTCACTACCAGGATGCTACCAAGACCATAAAGCACCCTCACAGCTGCTTGAATAATGCCCCTCCTGGACACTTATTACCCTAAAACCAGGTAGAATCTCTGAATAATGACAACAAATGAGTGTCTGATCTGGGGAGGAATGATGGTCAGTGGACAAAAGGGCAAAACTACATAGAAGAAAATTAACGGTATGTGCCGATGCATATGCTGGCTGACCCAAGTTTTCCGACTGAAATTTAGAGTTATACATTAAAAGGTAATGCCATGCTGTAAGCACAATCTGTATTTTCAGTCAATGCTAGAAGACTATTTGTGCATTCAGGACTTTACCCGATGCATTTAATGTGGCATTAATTTTTTTTTATTCAAGCATAGTTAATTTCTTGCACAGTATTTTCTTATGTATATTGCAAAATTTTATACAATTATGAATAAAGAATAACAAAAGTTATAGAATATCAGAACACAGAAGACAAAGTTTATCCTGTCAAACACTCTTAACATAACAGAAGATGATTGCAAGGGCAGGGGGTCAACCATGGTAATGTAACCGAAGATAATAATTCCCATCACATGGGTAAGCTTTATCCTATCCAGGATGAACATCCATAATTACTAAAACATACTTAACCTTTTAGATAACCATTTGAAATGCTAGATCCCACCACAGCGAGTCAGAATGGCTGAAAGATCAGACTTACATCTAAGTCTGAGATGCCATTTCTCTGAATATTCCCTTTTCTCCATTGTATAGTAATCTCAGTCTGTATATATACATGTATATATACATTAGGGGGCTATGGGGGGCTTCTTACTAGCATGGGGGGTACAAGGGGTCTTGACCACCCTGCAAAAAAAAAGTTCTAAGGAGAAGACCAGTTTTCAATATTTTCACTTTTCCTTTGTTTTTGGTCTACTTTTTCAGCTTTTTGGCACTTGGCATTTCAACTGCCGACATTTCAGTAGGGAGCCAATTTTTTTACATTGTTGTAATTCACCGATATCTCACTGTACACAATAGAAAGGACCCCATGGATTTTTCCAAGACTGCATAGGGAAAGGAACACTTTTTGACACATTGTAATCTACACATTGTACACAAGTTTATGAAATACTGAAATGTAAGGGGCATACCAGTCAGTCAGTTTGTCTTTTTAATCCATTTTTTCTCAAATGAGAGGACAAAAGATAAGCTTGAATCAAATTTCACTAGGTAACGGAAGTGCATTTAACAGTTCATTAACAAAACAGAATTTTTTGTAAGCGTTCATGTTGATTTTATATGAGCTGTCTCAAAATCCCAAAATCATAATCTATCCCTTAGGCGTAACGTGAATCTGTAAAAATTGTTACTGTTTTATCTTTTACTAATTTGCATGCTTCAGTAATGGCTAAAAGTTTAGCTATCTGCACAGATACATTCTGATGAATTGTCCAGCCTATATTATTTGATTTGCTGTACACATAGAAAATATTGCTACTAATGAGCCATCTTCCCGAACAACACAGGATCCATCAACAAATAATGGTAACTCACAACTCAGTAGTGAGACATCTTTTAAATCTAATCTATGAGGAAGCATATGGTTACCTTACAAAACACAATCATGTGGCTTGCCTTCAACCACTGCAGGAATTAAAGAGGCAGGTTAAGAGGTAGACATTTAATGATCTGCAAAGTAGGGTTGTTAAGTAGATAAAATTCCTGTTTAGACACTTAGTAACAATACTTCTGCAGAATGTGGAACTACTACATAAGTCTCTTGCCTGATATTTATGGCATCTGCCATTTCTAGTAGGAGAGGTGTCACAGCCACCACTCTAACGCACTGGTGGGAGGTCTGCAGCTACAATCAATATTTGTTCTGAAACAAGCAACAGGTCTAAAGCCATCATTTCTATGCTGTGCTAATAACCTTAAGGCTAACTTGTCCCTTTCGCAACAAAATAGAAATATTCTTTTTGAATAAGGGAGATACCAATCAGTCAGACTTTGTCTTATTAATGCATTTTTTTCCCAGGAGGGTTTTAAAGAAAAGTTTTTAGCCAGACAAAAGCTTGTTCATGATGCTCCTGCCAGGATAAGGGGTCAGGGATATATTTTTTCAGTAATACTAACAAAGGTTTTACCACTTTCACATAATCTAAAATCCATTGTTGGCAATAACCTGTCAACCCCATAAAAGCCTACAATTATTTTAATATTGTAGGATGTGGTGCAGTAATCCATGAAGGCAAGATTTGCCTGGAACCTTCTGAAATGAGTTGTCATAAACATTGGACTTGTGGTTTCCACAATGGCAGTTTTGAGTTTTGCCTTATTAACATTGAATTTCAGTTCCATTATCTTGGTAAAAAAAAACATTAGCATCTTGTCAGCATCTACAGTAAGAATCAGAAGCTAAAAGCAAATTGTCCACATACTGTATTAAGGCAGACCTACAGGGAAATGGAATTTTATCTGATTTTTCCTTTTTCATTCCCTTTAATGAGTCATCTCGCCTGTGCAGCATACTATTCTACTCTTACCAAAGTAAAGCTTCCCTGCTGCCCTGACTCCAAGAATTCTGTTGCCTTTACCCCCTGGGCATCAGGGATGGTCTGCGCACACAAGAAAGGAAGGGAAACCAATAACAGCTCAACATTTTCAAGTGCATGTAGATGTCTAGCCCTGTTAGTTGCTCCATCTGTAGCTGAATCTAGTTTACCCTGGTGAGCAGACTGCCAGCAACACTCGTAGAAGTAATCCCTGCCATCTAATCTCTCTCTCTCTCTCTCTCTCTCTCCCTCTCCTTAAACTCCTCTTAACTTCTCAGTGCTGCCCTTTTAATCGACTCTTTTGAGGTGTACCACACCATAGATGGTGTTGTGTGCTAAGGTTTACAGGCTCTAGTTCTCCTGTAGCTATAACACTCTACCACATATTCTTCTGTTTCTGGCCTTTTTGTTATTGCATCTTGGAGTTCTTACTGGCACTTCCTGCTTAAAGTGTAATACTACTGCTGGCTGAAACCTCTCTCTAATGGATAACTTCTTAAACTTTTCTGTTGTAACTTGCTTACCTTTAACTGCTTCTAACTCTGCAGCACTGATTATTTTTGGTGTGCTCCTCTAGAGGTCTGGCTCTACCCGCTCCATTTGCCCTTGCACCACTTGGGCTCATTCTGGTCCCATACCCTACCCGCATTCCCACCCACCTCTTCTTTCAACACTTTTATATCCAAGTATACCATACCCCTGACAACCTCACCAGTCCTCACATTTCCCACTTGTTTCCTAACCCCTCCCACCATAATAGTTTTACACTCGCACTTTCCCAATCAACACTACCTTCACAGCTCTATAACCCTCACCTACCCACAGCTCACCTCCCCTAACTGCTCTACTCTACTTCCCATATTTTTATTAGCACTATCCTCCCACTATGGTTTTCCATCACTCTTTACACTACTGCACAATGCTTTTATGCTATATATATATCTACATAGCCTATAAAGCCACAGATTTCCATAACTACAATATCAAACACTCAGTTCCCAACACTCACACACACCTCTTCTCAGCTTCTATCTAAACTTTATAGTCATATCAGCCCTCATCTATACAACAACTACAACACTGTTCACTTCCCTTTCAAACACATTCACTTTGCCAATCCTTGGCTATCCACTTGCAGGTATAACCAACTAATTGCCAAACTTAAAAAGCTAGTTTTGCACTCTAACACATTAAAATCCAGTCTGACATCCACCCCAACCCAGACCCCAGCTGTGACTTCCCTCCTAATCAACACTCCCCAGACTCCATCTCTTCAAGAACCAACCAAAATTTCACTGAAACAACTCTATATACCTCACTACCTGTAACCTCTAACTCAGATTTTCTAATAGCCAATTTCAGTCTCAGAAGTTTTGTAAATAAAATCATTGAATAACTGAGACCTGGTTAAAGCCCCATATCAGACTCTGAAATTACAACTAATGATTACAATATTATAAGACAAGATAGACTAAACAAAAGAGTTGGGGTGTGGCAATCATGTTTAAAGACTCTCTTAAAATAGAAAAACAAATGTGTACTTCCCCAGACACCCCAATGCTAAAATTCTAATTACCTGCCTACATATTAATCCTCACAAAGCCATTAATATCCTAGCCACCTACCTGCCCCCAGGTAACAACCTTCCCAGCATAGAATCTCTCCTCTCTTGGTCAGCTTTCTCTTTCAGCCAAGAAACTATCATCTTAGAGGAGCAGGAGAGCCAGTCAAGATTAATGTCACCTAATTGCCCTACCAACTTTATTAACCTATACAATTTTACCCAAACTATAAGCTGTCCCACTCGCACTAACAAACATTCCAAAAAGCAGTCATTAATTGAGTGGATATTAACCAAGCCAAATCTGGGGTACCAAGCTTGCTGTGACCATGCCCTTACATTTCTAGTCAGGAAAAGAATTCAAACCCAAACCTGCATCCCTTTCCTTAGCAAGAAAAACTTTTCCCCTGATGTATTTAATCTACTATTACAGCATTGTGATTGGTTTCCATTAAAAAAACATACAACTAAACCTTGCAGTGGAATACTGCAACACCAAATTCCTTGACATCTTAAATAATCTTTCCACCACCAGGAAAATATGCCACAAATCCAAACAAATATCATGGCTATATAATGATACTAAACTTCTAAGTAAACAAAGAGATAGAGCCTGGGCACTATATCATACAATGAAAGACAAAAGTGATTTCACCCTATATCAGCAACTAAGAAACAAAGCTAAGAAAATATCAAAGATAAAACACTTACTTTCTAACCTTCCAAAAAAAGCACCAGCAGAACCCACGTTAGTTCTGGCAAAATATCAATCACCTCCTTAACCTGGTAAAACCTTCACCCCTGCTCCCTCCACATCTAATATCTCCGAGCCCTTAGTCTCACAGTTCAACTATCACTTTATCAAATTTATCACCTCCCTCCTAGACAGCAAACAAAACCTACCACATTGGAGGGGCCCCCTCCCCTACCACTGAAAATAAACTCTTTCTCCTTTAAAACCATTCAAACTACCTACATTAAAAAACTCCTATGTAAACTAAAACCCTGCTGTCTTGCTGCCAACCATCTACCCAATGAATTTCTAAAAGTAGCTGCTCCATCCAGATACCCCATATCTATTCTAATAAATTATTCTCTCTCAGAACAATATGTCCCACACCTCTGGAAAATCTCACATCATACCCCTCCGCAAGGGTGGCCTTCTAGAGATACTTCAAACTATGGACTCATTGCCATCCTCTCTCCCATAGCCAAAATCCTAGAAAAATGTATACACGGACAACTTATGAATCACCTCACCACTAGCAATTTACTATGCAGCTCTCAGCATAGCTTCAAAGACAGCATTAATAACCTTTACTGATATTGTTCATCACCTCCAAAATGAAGGACAGCTAGTCTCAGCAATTTTCATGGATATGTCAAAAGCCTTTGACACCGTATCCCACCAACTGTAACTCAACAAACTTGCAACATATAGTCTGAATTCATCATCCCTCACATGGTTCCACAGCTATCTATCTAACCAAAAACAGGCTACAAAATAGGAGAACAAACTCTCCCCACTACTACCAATATCCACTGGGGTACCCCAAGGATCCATATTTGGGCCCTTCCTCTGTCATATTTACCAACAACCTAAATTCCACCACCCGATTGGCCACTATTATCCAATATGCAGATGAGTCCTCTCATGTCTGCTTAGCCTTTTTCCTCCAAGAACTTCAACACAAAATGCAAAACATCTTTCCTTGACATTGAAATTTACCTCTCCAACCATCAACTCATCCTAAACCCAAACAAGACCAAGTTAATGATTTTCACAACCAAAACATCCAAGCTCAGCTCACTACCTCTTGTCTCTATTCTCTCCTCTAATGGTACAAAAATTGAACCTCCTAATCAGAACAAGCTCCTAGGAGTTACTATAGATGACAGACTAAAATTTGTAAACACATCTCCCTAACAATCAAAAAAGTCCACACCAAACTTGGAGCTCTATATAGGGTGAATCGTACCTTACACACCAAGCCAAATAAGCCACAGTTAGATCTCACTATCTACCCTACTCTACTGCTCAGATATTTTCATCAACCTACATAAGGCTGACCTTAATAACCTAGACTCCTGCTATAACAAAATAGGTAAATTTGCAGCCAGTCATACCCATAATGCCCATCACTGCTCCACTCTTCAACTCAACTGGCTGGAACTTCCGAACCTATTAACACTAACCCAACTTACCTTTACCCATTAAATCATGCACAAGCCCGGTAACTGCCCTGCACTTTCAGGCCTAGTTCAACTTAACTTTAACTGAAGTTCCCTTGGGTCTTCCAACAGATTAATGCTAAAAGTTAGCCAGTCTCTCAACTATCATGGCGATTCCCTCTATTCCTATAAAACAGAAAAGGAGTGGAATGCTCTACCTCAACACATCCAAAACAATCCCAACAGGTCCTCATTTAAAACAAAGTCTAAAAGATTATCTCAATAGTAACTGGCTCTGCCCATGTATTGCCCCTGGCTAGTTTCTTTCTCCTAGTACTTCTAACTCCCTTTTTCATGTACCCTTTTAAAGCCGCTAGTGCTTATAATCCCATGCTTATTTCTGTGATATATTATGTTTACCTCTGTATTATATTATGTGATTATTTTTTTTCTTTAATGCCAAATTTGTCTCTAACTTGATAATTGCATTCTTTTGATAATATTCGTGATTCATGACTACATGGACCCTTAACTAATGTGTACTGTTCTGGAGCTTTTCTCCCTGGGTCTCTGCTGAAAACTGGCTACTTGTCCAATCAGACACTATCTGGTTAACAAATGTAAATAAATAATATCTAGTTGTTTCTTCTTTTTGCTAAGGAAAAGAGTGGTTTCTACATATCCTTCCGGTAACCTTGTTGATGTATATTGTTGTCATTTGTAAATAAAGGCAAACAATTACTGTCTGGGTGAACAGGAATATAAAAGACAGCAGAAGAAATATCTGTCACTGAAAAGGCGATAGCTGTCAGTGGGATGGAATTTACTATGGTAGCTGGGTGAAGTACTGCAGGAAAATTTGGCACTACGCCTACTACATTAACTGTTCTTAAATCTTGTACAACTTATCAGTGTCCCTGCCTAGTTTTTTAACTGGTAAAATAAGAATATTACATGGGCATCTAGTAGGGATTATTATTCCATTGACAGGTTCAATTTCTTTCTCTGCTTCTGTTGATAAAGGGTACTTAAGTACCGTAGTTAGAGACTCATAAGGTTGTAAAACACGTTCTGCATTTTTCATGAACCTTACTTTGTTGCCATGGGTAATACACAGCCGTGGAGGAGCAGCTTCAAGTCCCTCCAAATCAGCTACACCCACGGCCGGCCTTAGGTATAGGCGAACTAGGCAACCACCTAGGGCGCCGAACAGCCCGATCACATAAAGGGCGCAATTTTATTTATTTAAATTATTTTTTATTATTTTTTTTTGTTATCTATTCTGGGTTTGTGCTGTTCTTGGTGGTACACTGTCCGTAAAACGGACACTGCCCGTGGCAGCCGGGAGATTCATTTTCTTTTTATTAAAAAAAAAAAAAAACATTTTTTAAGGACGTTCTTCTTTAAGAACACCCTCCTTTTATGGTCGCAGATGATGAAAACAGGTCGCAAACACCTGCTGTGCCTGTGCGAAAGATTATGTACGTCTTTGTTTTGGGGGCGCAGAATTTGATTTGCAGAAGACGTTGCATACTGGAGCAAGAATGGACAAGTGAGAGGTAAGGGTATGTGTGTGTATGTATGTGTATGCAACATACACTGGATAATGCCTACCACTTATGTGACCCACTTGCTGTTCTTGACTGGACTGAACTGGAAACACTGCTTTGTACAAATTTGCTATTATGGGTCTTGCTTGTCCCTGATGAACATTTCCATCATTTTCCACAAAAATGACATCAAAGTCAATAGTTAGTATCTGATAGTTTCTTTTCAACACTTTTGCATATGATAAGGAGAAGATTTAGATGTTTCCGATCCTGTTCTACCACTCCATGAGTGTCTCACTGACACAGTAGTTAGCATTGCCTCCTCACTACCTTTGGTTCTTTAGTTTAGTTCTTAGCTGGGGTGTCTTCTGTGCAATATTTTTACATTCTTCCTGTGTCTGTGTTGGGTTTCTGCTAGGTGCTCCAGTTTACTGTCACATCCCAAAGATGTACTGTAGCTGAAATTATATTTGTCTAGACTGGCTGTAAGTATTTGTACTGCATAACAATGAGAGACTGTGGGTGGCCTTAAGTGCCTTGCACAGAATTAATTACACTGTCCTTTGCCTTGTGGGAGATGGCATAGGCTCCATACCACATGACCCTGAATTGGATTAAGATAGTAAAAGACATCATAATGACACTCTACTGTATTTTTCAGCATTCCAATGACATTCTGAATAGCATTCAGTGTCCTATTACTAATACAAATCAGTGACAGACACTCACAAATGTTGATGCTTTTTTTTTCCTGAGGCATTTAAACAAAGGAGACTTCCATTTAGTGAATAGATAGACTAAAAAGGCAAAAAAAAGAGAAAGAGACATTTTCATACTAGATAAGTTATAAAATGGTGACAAATAGTACAATTTAGGAAGATAAAATTTTGGCTGTAAAGCAAAGTCAAGTCATCAGGTCAGTTTGAGGCATAATGAACTACAGACACACATGCTAGTCACTTAAATTAAGCAGAAGAATTTGTACTGCTTAGCAGATAAATATAGAATAAATTTAGCTTCTGGGTGGGGATATCCTTTACTTTTGGGAAACCATCAGCCAGATGTCATTGATGGGTGCAAATGATATTGCATGTATGTCTAGGATAAAAAAAGCGATATATGCTAACCTCCAGATGTTCGATGTTTGTAAGTTCTTAGCAGTTTTTACTGAGTTTACCTATGCTAGTACAGACTGAAACATAATAAATGTTACTTTCTGCAATATGCGTGTCATGAGTTGAAAAACTGGAAATTAGGTTGTTTGCCACAGATAAAACAAGGTAGTTTGTTTTGAAATGTTACAGAACCATTTCTAGTTGTTAGTTGTGCATGCAGTACATGATTGAAGGCAGTATGATTTCATAGCTGACAAGGATATGTCAGCTAAATCCAACAGAGTAATGTAATGGTTAGCAGCTTGGATTTTACAAAGGAATTCAACATAGTGCCATACAAAACATTAAAAAACAAATTAGAAAGTCTGGAATGGATCCTAGGCTGCTGTCCTGAGGAAAGCTTTTGTTGTACAAATAGATATAGAAGGTAATAGTAAAAGTAGCTGTAACCCACTAGAAAAAAGGACTATTTATTAGAATAGTACAATAGGGGCTAGTATTGCTGAGCATGGCCCATTTGCATGTTTTACATGCATTGCATAAGGTATGGAAGTGAAAGAATGCCCTTACTTAGCACATTACTCAAATATGGGCAACACTGTTGAAGTGCAAGAAGTGAAGAAAAAATGAAAATGGAGTTAGAAAGCCACTGGGAGGGGTATGACACATTAATATTAAGAACTGGAGAACAAAGTACTGGATTGTCCAAAGAACAAAACAACAAAGTTAATCCATATTTAATACTTACATATCGTAATAATATAATATGGTTGAAGAAATGTATTAACACAGTGTGGAACATTTTTAAAAAGAGACCATCTAATGTGGATTGTTTTTCTAGACCTTTAAGAATTAGTTATAGAAGAAATAGGAATTTGAAAGAAATATATGAACAAAAGAAAGAAGAGACACTGAGAGGAGCAACAAATATAGTTGGTACCTTTAAATGTGGTAGATGTAAGCAATGTACATTTATGGCTGGTACTAAAGAATTAAACACTACAAGCATAAAATATTCAATGAAAGCCAATAAATATTTTAGCTGTTATACTAAGGGTGTGGTTTACCTTGCCTACTGCATTAAATGTTGGGCATATTATGTAGGTAAGACGGAGAGATTCCTTAGACAGAGAATCTATGAACATATTACAGATATAGATAAAATGAATGAGCACAATGCCCTATACAGACATAAATTGAACTGCCAGCAAGTGGAGTTTAGATTTTGGGTATTGGAAGAAGTTTTAATGGGAGAAAGAGGTGGTGATTGAGAAACAAAATTGGAGTTTCGAGAATTAATTTGGCAACTGAGGTTAGATGCTATACATTTTCCTGGCCTCAATGACCATCTATCCATCACCCCAGTTCTTAAATTGAGAGCTTTGGACCCTAAAAGACATTAAATTGATATACGTGGTACCAAATTATAACAACACAAACTATACATTAATATTTAATAAAATAATATAAGATGTATTTCATGTAGAAGATATTATGGTCTAGTAGGTATTTTATATATATTTTATATATATTTTATGTAATTAATGATTTTAGGACAGCACACATACATATTGTACATATTTCTTTTTTTTTCTGATTTTATAATATATTAGCGGTATATTTATATACATATTTTTTAATAATAATATATATTTACAACATAATAGTATATATTTATTTATTCATTTGTACTATTAATAATAATGAGCAATATATGTTTTTTGTTTTTTGCTTGAGGAAGTGCATTTAAGTAATGGCATCAATGCATAGAAAGGATGTGACGTTGTTTTACAAGCAGAGCTTTTGCACTTTAATTGTGAATGCACAATTTATCAATTGTATACTTAACCAATGAAGTCGATGCTTGTGCAATAGATTGATTATTTAAATGAACTTGCCTTGTTGGTATTTGATTCTGATGAAGTCTCTGGATAAGAGATGAAAGTGCTTAATCCAATATCTTTTGTGCTATGTGTTTTTTAATAAACTGTTGAAGTGAACGGCTGAGACTTTTGGATTTTTGAATGGGACAGCCTCTATTGGATGACTACCTGAAATTCATCATTTGGTGCAGTGTGTGTTTTTTGTGCTCTAGTGTTTTGCCACTAAATTCTAAATGCTTGTTTTAGCTATGTATGGAGCATGCTGCTAGGGACTCTCGGCCTCCACTAACTTGTTATCAACCTGAACCTATCCTTGCCCATCTTTTCTTCCCCCCAATTTATCTTACATAGCCACATTAAAGTGTATTACCTACCTAGCTGTATGGACACTTAAGCGGCTTTCTAGTGCTTATTTGGCATACATTTCTCTGTATATTCTCTCTGATAGGTTCATAGGTTGGTACTAGGCTATCAGCCGTAAGGCCTATGCAAGCCTAGCCATAATAATTCCCTGGAAATTTCTTCCCACAATATTTACTTCTCTGGGCCCCTGTCTAGCAGGGCGACTGACATGGGCGACTGACATGATCCCCGGGGTGAATTTCCTTTCGCCCATCCAATCATCAAGGTTCCTTTTGAAGAGGGCCAATGAGGCGCTCTGCTTGACATGTATGGGCAGTCTATTCCAGAGTATGGGGAGTCTCTGGGTCAGGAACCTATCCCTCCAGCATGTTTTGTTCATTGTGATGATAAGGTTTAGATCCCTGGAGCGTGTGGCTCTGAGGGATTGGGATTTCTTTAAGTGGAGCATGTCCAACAGCTCTGGGTTTGACATGGCATTGTATGTTAAGCAGAGATTGCCTCTGAGTAGACGATATGCAACAGAGTATAGCTGGAGTTTTTTTAGATGGTCGGCATATGGCATCTGCTTTAGGCCTCTGATTCTTTTAGTGAGGTATTTCTGTGGCCTTTCCAGCTGTTGCAGATGTCTTGTGAGGTACATACTAAATGGGGCATTATACTCTATAATGGGTCTAATGAGGGATGAGTACAGTGGGACAATGACCTCTTTTTTTCTGGATGGAAAGCCCTTAGTGATGAGGTGTGCCACATAGAAGGATTTCCTGACTGTTGTGGTGATGTGGTTATCGAAAGTGAGACCACTCTCCACTTGTGTCTCTAAGTCTCTCATCACACTTTCGATGTTTAGTGTCCTGCCTCCTATGTGGTAGTTCATGGGTACATATTTTTTTCCAAAGGGGATAACTATACATTTCTTGGCATTAAGCTTGAGCCCATGGCTCTGACACCAGGCATCTGTTTCTGTAAGGCCCTTTTGTAGAATATCCACATCATTTGGAGATTCAATAATGGCTCCCAGTTTGCAGTCATCTGCAAACTTTGTTAGCCAGAGTCCCTTAGTGTTGGCCTGTACTTCAGAGAAGAAGATGCCAAACAAGAGTGGTCCCAGGACTGAACCCTGAGGTACTCCACTTGTCACTTGTCTGGAGCTGGATTTGGAGTCGGCTACCTTTACAGTCTGGGTTCTATCAGTAAGCCAGTTGGCAACCCATTGAGTGACGTAGGGATTTATGCCCAGCTTAGTAAGTTTATCTATGATTCCAGAGTGGGGGATGGTGTCGAAGGCCTTGGTGAGGTCCAGATAGGCTGTGTGGACCACCTTACGACTTGATATAGCTATCTCTTATACTTCTGGTGCTTTGTCTGCTTACATACTCAGGGTATTTCTTGCCTACAACTCTTACATCTTCTGCCTACTTAATCAAGTGTCTTCTTGCTTACAGCTCTTACCGTTTCCACTTATCTAGCTGATTTTCTGCCTTGGCGATTGTTTTCTTGACTTTAACAGCTGTCTGAATAGTGTGTTACCACTCCATTCACCCTCCGCTTCAGGCTCACTCCACTCCCCTACCGTACATTCATTCTCACCCACTCCCACATCAATTACATATACAATTTCAGATACCACACCCCCATCTCTAGCTACCAGTCATAGCCCTGCTACCACTTTAACAAGTTCACCAGTTCACTCTCCCCAGCAGCCTACCTGTACATTTCATATACACTCTAGATCCCCACCGCACATCTTTCACCACTTAATTAATCCATTTTCATTCCTTTACTTTCCATAACTTCACTATAAGCAAGATGCCCTTCAACTTAAGGCAAGGAATCCTCTCACTCTGTAAAAGAGATGAGATGCATGAAACTCCTCCGTCCCTCGAGAACACCAAAATAAAACTCCAAGTCGCCAAAATGTAAAACGAACAAAATTTATTAGGTTTAAGCTTCTCCCAAGCTTTTCGTTGGTTACAATACACCAACTTCATCAGAAAACTTCTAAGAGAAATAAAAATGGAAACAACGTCACTCAATCACTACCCTTTAAATACCCGCACATCTTATCTATAGAAGAATATACAAAATATCATTGAATACATTTAAAAACTCCTCAAAAACATTATATTAATCAGAAATCGTTTTGATCGTTTGGCTTTGCAACACCAATCTACTCCTCCAGTCCAGGAGATGGAGAATTCACATTTTCAGATCTCAGCCTCCCACTATTCCTCCTATCAGGGTTGGAAGACCAGGAACAGGTCCAGAAACAGGAGGAACTAGTTGGGATTCAGGACGATGTAGACTGGTTCACTACAAAGACATGTATCGTAATCACAAATTCTGATTCGGATTTCAATAACTTTTCTGACTTCCACTTTTCCACTGATTTGGTGGAGTTGTTAGCCAAAGGCCTCCATTTTGTACCAACTAGACGGGCAGATTTGGCTAAAACTATTTTAGAGTTAAAGTTGTTTGTCAGAAAGTTAAACCTGCAATTGTTGTTGGGTAATTGTACTAGGGAGTTGGGTACTTTTACTATTCCTAGTTCTTATAATCCACCTTTATGTCCTATATTAGAAATGTTTGAGCAGATTTGTGAATTAGACATTTGCCATTTAGTCACCCTTTTTCATCACAATTACCCATATTCAATATCAGTAAGGAAGAAAGAGCCTTATTAGATCTTTTATGCAATGCACCTGTCAGAGTAATGCAGCCTGATAAGGGTGGCGGACTGGTGATGATGAATGACTGGGATTATATAAGAAGAATGGAAGATATTTTGGGATCTGAGACATATAAGGCAATTTCTAGGAATGAGTTGAATATAGGTGTTGCCAGAATTGCCAGTTATTATAATGACATGTTTATCAATAATTCAATAGACTTGAACTTATTCAACTATATATCTATATCAGTGCCCAAGATTCCCATAATATTTGGTTCACCAAAAATTCACAAGAACCTTGAAGACCCTCCTATGCATCCACTGGTTAGTGCCAAGGGTAGCATTACCTATGCCAATGCGAAGGTAGTAGATTAAATTTTGAAGAAATATGTGGAGAGCGAACCACAGATATCCTAAGATTCCTGGTCATTTTTGGCCAGGGTCAACCAAATCCCTCACAGTACAGACAGTTATTTTTTGACCATAGATGTGAGGGATTTATATTCTTCAGTCCCCCATTCAGTGGCAATGGATTGGATTCCCACTATGATGTGTTCCAAAGGAGCACCCGATGAGGAGATCCAGCAGGTTAGTGAATTGCTGGATATTATCTTATCCAGCAATTACGTTACTTTTAACAACAGGTATTACCTACAAAAAACAGGGGTACCTATGGGATCTCCATGTGGTGCCAGTGTGGCCAATTTGGTTATGGCTGTCTGGGAAAGGGAACATGTATTCACGAATCATGTATACCAGGACAAGGTTTTATTGTATACATGATTTCTGGATGATATTTTTATCATCCTAAAAGGGAATGGTAAAATAGTGGATCAGCTCCTAAACCATTTCAACTCTTCCACTGACTTTTTGAAGTTCACCTTTAGTGTGGAAAGGGACAGAATTTCATACTTAGATGTAGATCTTAAAAAAGATACAAGTTCTAACTGCTATGTAGCTAGAATTCACCGAAAGGAACCCTTTTCAAATAGTTACTTGCAGTTCAACAGTTGTCACCCTTTTACCCAGTAGAAATACATCATAAAGGGCCAATTGGTGAGAGCTACAAGAATGGTGATTAGAGATAGTGACTTCTATGACGAATGTAAATTCATGGAGGGTCTTTTCCTCAAAAGAGGTTATCCGGCAGGTCTGATTTTGGATGTAATTTGTGAAGTCCATAACAAGCGGATGTCAGATTTTTATGCACCTATCGTAAACCCTTTCAAAACACGTGAGGACAACTGTACACTCAATCCAATAGCCAAGACGTTTCATCCTTGTAGTTTCATCCTAACTTACAATGTGGATGTGAAGGCCATTATTTCTATCATACAAAAAAACTGGAGTTCCATTATGCAGGAGGGATTTTTCAGGGAGAACAGTATGGAATACCCCAAAATAGTTTTCAGAAGGGGTCAAAACCTCAAAAACATTCTGGAATCTAAGGCCAGGTCCCTGGAAGTAAGAGCAGGCATGCTTAAATGCAATATGTGCCGTTATTGTAAGCACAAATCGTCCTTTGTTATAAGGAAGTCTAAATACAGAATACAAGACAGGTTTAATTGTTCTAGTACAGGAGTTGTCTACATAGCTAATTGTTCCCACTGTCCAGTCTTCTATGTCGGTAAAACCGAAAGAAAATTACAGGAGCGTATTTACGAGCATCTATACACTATTAGGAAGGGTAAGGTGGAAAAACCTTTAGCAAAGCATGTAAAGGAAAATCCTTTACATTCATTTTCCTTCTTAGCCATTGACCAAGTTTGATTGGCTGGCAGGGGGGGAGCTGATTCATTAATCCTCGAAGGGAGAGAATTGGTTTGGCAACTTAGACTGGATGCGTGCCATTATCTAGGAATCAATGACAGGTTATCTATATCATGTATATTGAAACTTAAGAGTTTAACTAGATAGTATCTATTGTACCTATTGATTTTCATTATGGCATACACACACAAGTAAAATATAGATAATCGTTTTAATTATAAATATACATACAATAACTAATAGGATAGTTTTTTATTTGATTGTACAGTAGCTTTCGGTAGGAGTTGTTTTGTAGTCGGTAGTAGCATCAGATGAGTGAAGTACCCAGGGGTTATTGATGGTTTATTTTCACTTTTATTTTTATTCTGATTTATTGCATTCATTGCATGATGTGACATTAAAATTCCATCATTTACATTCATTAAATGTAACAACATGCTGGCTCATCATTTAAGTAACATCTACTATTTTTATATGTTTTTAATCAATCAGGTTCTTTTTCTGATTAATATAATGTTTTTGAGGAGTTTTTATATGTATTCAATGATATTTTGTATAGTCTTCTATAGATAAGATGTGCGGGTGTTTAAAGGGTAGTGATCGAGTGACGTTAACATTTTTATTTCTCTCAGGAGTTTTCTGAGGAAGTTGGTGTATTGTAACCAACGAAAAGCTTGGGAGAAGCTTAAACCTAATAAATTTTGTTCATTTTACATTTGGGCGACTTGAAGTTTTATTTTGGTGTTCTCGAGGGACAGAGGCGTTTCGTGCATCTCATCTCTTTTACAGTGCATCTGCATTTCCTTGGTTTGAATCCTCTCACTCTCCTTTTGCCCTACTCCACTCCCACCCCCCACACTTGCACTTCCTCTTCACAATCTCCCACCCTATCCTCACAACCTCACACTCATTGTAACAGCTTCTCCAACATCTCCCCTTTAACTACTATACTTTTCTCCCAACTAAACTAAAGTACACCACAGTTAGCCCCACACTAAAATGTACTCTTATTCCACTTCATGGGACTCATCTTCCAACCCTATACTTCACAAGACAAACAATTCTTGTTCAGTTTTCACCCAGTGTGGTGACATTCACCCCAATCCTGGTCCAGCTAATCTTCCTTCCAACCCTCATACATCAAATACCCATAACTTATTTATTGCTACAGTAAATGTTTGAAGTATATGTAACAAAATCACTGAATTCCATGCATGGCTTTCACTATACTCCCTAGATATTGTGGCACTCACAGAAACCTGGTTGAAACCACATATATCTGACACTGAAATAATCCCTCCAGGATATAACATACTTAGAAATGAACACCTCCACAGAAAGGGTGGAGGAGTTGCACTAATTTACCATGCCTCCTTAACTATCACTCTGTTCTCTAAACCTGTTCACACCTTTGAAAGCATGGAATTCCTACCAAATATACTCCATATCAACAAAAGAAAACAAGTATGCTCCATCATACTTTACATTCCCCAGGTCAAAATATACCTGTTCTAGAAGATTTGCTATCCTGGACAACCCAGAACATTGCTATGAAAAACATTATTCTGGGTGATACTAATATAAACAGGCAATCTCTCATCTGTAGCTGGCCATCAAACAGTATAAACTTATGTAACGTTCCCAACTTATAACAGTTCCAACACATATAGTAAACAAACAAACTAAATCAACCCTAGACTAGATACTTGTCACACACCCTCACAAATTTGCCCATACAGGAACTCTCCCTAATATCTCAAGTGACCGCTTAACTACCTTCACCCACATAACCCATATGCAAACTACAAAATCCCATTTGTATAGAACTTCTAGAAATCTTACCCATTTCAGTCAAAGGGCTCTTACAGACACGTTAAAATCCCACAATTGGTACCCAACTTCACTCTTCTTTCTAACTACACTCAACAGCCTTGCCCCCATGCAAACTAAAATAATTAAGCATAACCAAGCCCCATGGCTTACAAAACATACTAAACAGATTCTCATTGCCAGTGATAAAGCCTGGAAGGAATGGCACAAAAATAGAACCCTATAAAACTAAATAAAGTATAAAATGTCATAACAATGCCAACAAACTAGTCATTACTGGCAAGCAAAATTACTTCTCCACTCAACTAGGCTCCAAAAACAGCAACCCCAAAAATGTTTGGAAATCTGTTTCCTCTCTCCTCAATCCAGGTACTCAACAAAATCCCACACTAGCTACTGAGAAAGACCCACAAGAAACTGCCCAAGCCTTTAACACTCACTTCACTGAAACCATTCAAAAACTTGATTTCTCTACTCAAGCAAACTTTTAACTCTAATAATGTAGAAAGCAACACAAATCTCTCATCTCTTAAAGCTAACTCACTCTCCCTCCCTGTAAATAACACCATAAACTGTAGTTCACCTTCCCCCTGTAAATAATACCACAAACTGTAGTCCACCCTCACCAACATTTACAGTACAACCTGTGCCCACCTCCCTAGTGCATAAACCACTAACTAATCTCAAACCATGTTCCCTCTTTGCAGGTAGACTTCCTGCAGAATACCTAAAACTTGCTACAGATGCTATTGCATACCCTGTCAGCATTCTCATCAATCACTCCATCTCTGAATCATGCGTCCCTCAACTGTGGAAAAACTCCATTATAACACCATTACATAAATGTGGCAACACCAATGATTTCTCTAATTACCGGCCCATCTCTATAATCTCTCCTTTATCTAAAATCTTAGAGAAGTGTATTCATACTCAATTGTTAAAGCATTTCACCAACAATAACCTACTTGCCTCCATCCAACATGGCTTTCGCCCTGCCCACAGTACAGCCACAGCCCTATTGTCTTTCACCAATACCGTAAAAAAGCATTGGATTCTGGTCTACTAACTTCAGGCATTCAATACAGTATCACACCCCTGAAAATACAGTATCACACCCCTGAAAATAAAGTATCACACCCCTGAAAATACAGTATCACACCCCTGAACTGCTCTCCAGACACACTAGCTTGGTTTTCCAACTACCTTTCTGACAGGAAACAGTCAGTCAAATGGCAAAACAAGCAATCCAAATATCTTAAAACCAAAATTGGAGTTCCCCAAGGGTCTATTCTTGGCCCATTACTATTTAACATATTCATTAATAACCTACATAAAGCATCCCATCTAAGTACTCACATTCAATACACAGATGATTCATCTATAATTACCTCTGCCAACTACCTGTCAGATCTCCAACTTCTAACACAAAAAGTCTTTACTTCTGTTGAATCCTGCTAACAACGCCTTACTTCTACTCAATCCACAGAAATCTAAACTCTTAATATTTTCATCAAAACCTCTAACTCAAGACTTCAAGATATTTTCCAAAAACAATACTGAAACCAAGCTAGTAAAATCATCAAAACTTCTGGGTATTACAATTGATGACAAACTCTCCTTTGAAAATCATATTATTAATACAATCAAGAAGACCAATTTCAATCTTGGTAAGCTGTATAGGCACAAACTCTTTATTGATATGCCCACCAAAATAAAACTGGCTAACAGTCTACTCCTCCCTACTCTCCTCTATCGTAACCCCCACCCCTATCCTTTATGGTAACCCCCACCCCCATTTTCACTAACCTACACACAACTTTCAAGAACAAATTACACTCCTGCTACTACAAAATAGCAAAATTTGCCACCGGTATGCCAACCAGAACACACCACTACCAAGCCCTAAAATGTTTAAACTCGCTCGTGTTTTCCCATTATCTACAATTCACCCAACTAACACTCACCCAAAAACTACTAAATAACCCTAATTATTGCCCATCTCTTCAAACCGTGCTACAAACATACACCCCAAATAGACATCTCAGGTCTTCAAATAAACATCTCCTAAGCATATCAAAACCCCAAAATTTGCAGGACAAAGCCGTTATTCTTTCACCATTGCCAAACTTTGGAATGCCCTACCCTCTTCTATAACTCAGATTCCATCAAAGCTTTCAAAATTGCACTAAAGTCCCATTACCTTGATAATCAAACATGTTCTTGCAACATTACAACACGTGGCCTAAACCACCATGACTATACAAGCTCAATACAAACCACCTAATAATATCCCTTAATTATTAATCCACCAATTCTCACTCTTCCCATTTTATAGCTTGGTCCTAGACTTACCCCACTATAAACTATTTGGCTATCTTAGCAGCTCAGTAGATTAACTCTATTCTTGGATTGTCTAACTATATGACAAAAAATACACAATTTATTTTGTACATACCTTTTGTAATTGATGCTTATTCTATATAACTGATAGAATGTCTCCCTATTCTTTGTAACTGTATTATGAGTTTATATAATTGTTTTGTCTCATCCAACTCTTTAGCTTCTTTTTTATATAATGTATATACTTGCCGATACAATGATATGCCCTTTCTTTGTAACTTGTACTTGGAGCGTTTCTCCCCAGGGCTCCACTGAAAATGGATCACTGATCCAGTGGACTTTCCCGGTTACCAAATGTCAATAAATAAATAAATACTACAGGTCTCTTACATGACAAGGACTTTTAAAATGGTCAATCATTCCCTTCTCAACAAACTCAAAATACTCAACTTTCAAGATAAAGCTATCTGCTGATTTTGCAGCTGTCTAAAAGATGGAATCTTCCTAGTCCATAGCAATGTCTCATCCTCTACTGCTGTTAAACTTAATACAGGTGTACATTGCTGTTAAACTTTATACAGGTATACAGTGCTGTTCATAGGTAGGTACTAGGCTATCGGCCCAAGGGCCTATGTAACCCTAGCCAACAAGGTTCCCTGGCTTACGCCACCCAAGAAAGTTATTGTCCTGTGCCACCGTCGAGCAGAGACACAGAAGTGATCCCCGGGGTGTATTTCCTATTTCCCATCCACTCATCAAGATTTTTCTTGAAGAGTGCTAATGAAGAACTTTGCTTGACATAGATGGATAGCCTGTTCCAGAGTATGGGAAGTCTCTGGGACAGGAATCTATCCCTCCAGCATGTCCTGTTTATTGTGGTGACAAGGTTTAGGTCCCTAGAGCATGTAGCTCAGAGGGATTGGGATTTCTTTAGGTGTAGCATGTCCAACAGCTCTGGGTTTGACATAGCTTTATATGTTAGGCAGAGATCACCTCAGAGTAGGTGATATGCTATGAAGTAAAGCTGGAGTTTTTGAGGCGGTCAGTGTAGGGCATTTGTTTGAGGCCAGTAATCTTTTTTTGTGAGATACTTCTGTGGCCTTTCCAGCTGCTACAAATGTCTTGTGAGGTACATTCCAAAAGGGGCGTTGTACTCTATAATGGGTCTAATGAGTGTCGAATAGAGGGAACAATGACCTCTTTTTTCCTGGATGAGAACCATTTTATAATGAGGTGTGCCACGTAGAAGGACTTCCTGACTACTGTGGCGATGTGACTATCAATGGAGAGACTACTGTCTACCTGGGTTTCAAGGTCTCTTATCACACATTCGGTGTTAAGTAGATTGCTGTCTACATGGTAGTTCATGGGTAAAGAGTTTTTACCAAAGGGGGTGACACTGCACTTTTTGGCATTGAGCTTGAGGCCATGGCTCTGACACCAGGCATCTGTCTCAGCGAGGCCCTTCTGTAGGATGCCCACATCATTTGGGGACTTAGACTATGGCTCCTAGTTTGCAGTCATCTGTGAACTTCATTAGCCAGAGGCCTTCTGTGTTAGCCTGTACTTCAGAGAAGTAGATACCAAACAGAAGAGGTCCCAGGATGGAACCTTCTGGTACTCCACTTGTCACTGCTTTGAGGTCAGATTTGGAGTCTGCAACTTTTACAGTGTGGGTTCTGTCAGTGAGCCAGTTGACAATCCATCTTGTGATGTAGGGATTTATACCTAGTTTAGTGAGTTTAGCTATAATTCCAGAATGGGGGATGGTGTTGAAAGCTTTGGCGAGGTCAAGATAGGCTGTGTGAACCACCTTACCCTTATCTATGGCTTTGGTGACTGCCTCAAAGAAGTCAACCAGGTTCAGGAGGCATGATCTCCCTTTCACAAACCCGAACTAGGTGGGATCCAGAGTTTGGAGGTTGCCAATGTCTTTGTTTATGAGTTCCATGATGATACGTTCCATGGCCTTGCAGACCAGGCTCGTCAGGCTAATAGGTTGATAGTTCCCGGGATCAGTGGTGGCTCCCCCTGTGTGGAGTCGGATAACTGTTGCTGTGTGCCATTCAGTGGGCACAAAGCCTGATGCAAGGCTATTATTGAACACTATGCTTAAGTGGGGAGCCAGTTCATTCTGAAGTTTGTGTAAAACGCAGCCTGGGATGTTATCCGGTCCCATGGATGCTGTGTTTTTGGCTTTAGGGAGTGCAGCTTTTACCTGCGTAGTTGTGATTACAGGGACTCTGCATTCCTCCTGTATGGATATGGGCCCTTTGGGGGTGAGGGGGGGTTAAAGTTAGCACTGAACCTATCTGCCAGGATGTTGGCAATATCAGTTGGTTCTGTAATTTTCATGCCTTTGTGCTGTAACTCAGAGCAGATATGGGTGTTGCCATCGAAATTCTTGACATAGCTATAGAATGCTTTGTGGTTGTCCTTAGAATTAGTGGCAATTTTGTTTTCGTAGCTAGCTGTGGAGGATTTTATAAGGGATCTCAGCTTCTTACTGAGGCTGACCAGGGAGCTCCTCCACTCATGGGATTTTACTCTCTTTTGCAACAGTTTCTGCCTTCTGTTGTACAGTTTGTTTATGGCAGGGGACCACCAGATTGGCTTCCTTTTTTTGGAGGATAGCATCTTGGTTCTGTTTGGAATAGCACGATCCATGCACTCGTGTAAGTGCTTATAGAGTGCATTTGTGTAGGATTCAGCAGTGTTAACTTTATTGTCCATTTGCATGGGTGTCATGAAGTTCACCACTTCTGTCTTAAGAAGCATGAAGTTGGCTTTGGAGAAATTTTTTACTGTGGTTTCTTTAATGGGGGTGGGGTGGGGGTGGGATGTGGATATCAAGGGTGATTAGCTTATGGTCGGATCGGACCAACGAGGAGTTGACTTCAGGTGTGGAACATCGGTCACTCATGTTGGTAATGACTAGGTCTAGGATACTGTTGCCCCTGGTGGGGGTGTGGATAAGTTGATCCAGGGCATTGGAGTTTATGAATTCCAGAAAGCGTTGAGCTATAGAGTTGGTACACGAGTAGTTTTCCCTGTTAATGGTGGGGTAGTTGAAGTCGCCCATTATTAGGGTGTTTGGTTGAACCCTAATATTTTCCAGTACATCAAGAAAAGAGGAGTGGGAATCCTGGGGCATGGTGGGGGATCTGTAGCAAACTACAATTTGGATTGCAGTTTTGCCCAGAGTTAGTTGGACTTGGATAACCTCGGATGCATAATGCTGAGCAACTAGCCTGGAGGTGTGGATATCCTTAAAGAATATGGACACAACTCCGCCTTTGGTGTTTCGGTCCAGGTTACATGGCCGAAAAGTGTGGTATGAGTTATAGCCTGGTAGTGCAGGGGTGCCCTCTGCAGCCTTGAACCAGGTCTCAGTCACTGCACAGATTTTAAGGAGTGCCTCGAGTGAGTGCATTTTGAGATTTAGACTTCTAGCAGTGGCGGCTGGTGACTTCAAATCAAAGGGGGGCTGCAGGAGACAGCTGAATGGGTGGGGTCAAGGGGAGGGGGTGTGGCCAACCAGAAAGGGGAGGAGCTATGCTCAAAACTACAAAAACTAACTTTAATTAAATACGCTGCTCTGGGTGGCAAACCATCATTATGAGAGTCCAGTCAAGACAAAAATAAGTGTAGAAGAATAAAAATATTTCAATGCATTGGCTGCATGACAGCTTACTTAATATTTAGATGGAAACAAAAGGTTGTGAGGCATGAAAAAATAAATTACTTTTTAAATACATTACTGGAATGCCAGTCAAAATCAAGTACAAGCAAAACCAGAAGCACTCAACTCAAACCACTTCTCCTTGCACTGCAGTTCTAATTATAATTTATATTCAGCTTTATTAAAGTGCCAAGTAACATGCTGAAAGTAGAAATCTCTGTGATGCCCCCACTTGTAAAAATGTTTCTTATCCAAAAGACCTGCTGCCTGACAACTATCTACTTGTTTCATGGGGAAAACATGTAAGTAAAAATGAAAAGCAAACAAGAAACAAGCTCAAGATACATTGCTTAAAGGATTACTGTACAGGTTATGGACCACACATGATTGGCATTCTGTTTAGTTTATGGGTGAAGTCTGTAGAGATGACTGGAAGTCTCCAACAAGTGTAATGAGCTTTTTAAAATAATGGAATCCTGTCCTTTAATACCCAAGGCTTATACATTATCTAGTCAAATATTCTCTGCATGGCAACAACAGAAAGGCTTTCAATGTTGGCAATTCTTTAACAGTATGCTTATTAAAGCTTACTTGCATCTTATGATCTCAGACAAGCTTACATTATGGTCATTAAAGCATTGCTACTTAAACACAGAGCAACAGGCACTTTGAGTAATAAGCATAAATCAACAGTACAAAAATATGACAGAAACCAGACCTTGCTGCAAAATCAAGGACAGATGAAAAGCCACTGTAGTACTTGTGTCTACCTTGGATGGGGGGGGGGGGCACACTGCACATTTACACTGCATAACTACTCCTTGCCTTGCTTGGACACATCCAGAGTCAGTACGTGGTGGAGTGGGGTGCAACAAGTATGTCACAATTTGAAATGTCTCTGGCTGACTGTGATGGCCCTGACACATGTGTCATACCTCTCAACCTCAGAGCAAGAAATCTGGACAAAGCCATACACAGAAGTGGGACAAATGCCCACAAATAAGGACAATTTTTAAATATTGCTCTAATAAACTTAGAAAGATAATAGAATAGGTCTTGCATTAGTATGAATTTTCTGAAGGGTATAAAATCTGAAACTCAAATGTCTGTCATTATTTTCTAACTTCAGTCTTTAGTGATTTGTCACTAATTTGCCAAAAACACAATTTTATGAAAAATGGACCAAATGTGATGCAAAAATATAAAATAGCCACACAATACAGCTGGGAACCTGTCAAAGAAGGGACACTTTAATATTAGTACTGCTAACTTGAGCAGCTGACAAAATAAAAGAATCTACATGCATTTCAAGTAATCTATAACTTTGATTATTACAGTTATTTCTTAATTATAAACCCTCCATGTTTTCTTCCAAAATTGCTATTTTGCGGAGGGATTATTAGGGGGAAAAGCAACATTTTAAGCCAAAATCGGAGACAGTTGAGAGGTTGGCTATGTCTAATTCTATAAAGCAATTTATTTGCATGTACTTCTCAACCTGTTAATGCAGTAAATCTGAACAAGGCCAAATGTACTGGGGCAACATATAAACAGTACTAAAATTGCTTTTGTATAAATTGAGACAGTTGATAGAAAAACAGTTCTTACTTTTGCATGCATTTTTCTGAAGGTTATGAAGTCTGAAACTCAGTGTATCATTATTTAGTGACTTAATTTCTAAATGATTTGCCAGAAAACTACAAATTTTATGAAGAACAAACCCAAAATAAGAAGCAAAAATCTATTCATTCTTTGAAAATCTGGACAGTTGGGAGGTATAGTTCAGCTGGGCCTGTCTGAGTTTGCTGCCCTTCCCCCCTGACAAAAATCACGGTTGAATGGAGCCTCTGCAGCCATTCCAATGAACCATTACTTGGCTATTTCACTCCATTTACCATAAACACTAATGTGCATACTGCTTTACTTGTATGATGAGTTGGACTTCATTTGAAAGTTTTATTTTGTATTTTATAGCACAAACACTAAGTCATCTACTAAACAAAGCAATGCAGTCTCACAATGAAAACTTAGCATTAAAACTTCTCTGCCCTTGAAACTCACATTAATTGAAACAGCATTGAAACCCACATTCAAAGAAAATACATTTTGCCAGTGGCAGATAAAGATTAATTTTGGGCTGTTTTCAAATCATAGGCCCCTTGCATATGAAACATACATGTGTTCTTTGATACACCTTCCTCATTGTACTAAATTATATTCCTTGTACAATATATTACAGTTGTTAGAGGGCGTTTTAAATTTGTTTTGAACATTTTTACAGTAAGCAATGAAACAAAATGCATGCACCCATAATGACAAAACTGCCCAGTTCAGAACATTTATCATAAAAGTCTACTCAGACTTCCGCAGTCCACCATTATCAGTAAATATGCACAATTCTACAGTCCACCATTATCAGTAAATATGCACAGTTCTACAGTCCACCATTATCAGTAAATATGCACAATTCTACAGTCCATTATCAGTAAATATGCACTATCTCTGAAGAAGTAAAAGTCATCTAAATAATTCCACATTAAAGAAATCTGTAACTAATGAAGAGGTTGCTGCTAGCAAACACCTTTATATTTCATGGTTTCATTGAAAAATAAAGTGCCTGTTGCCCCTCAGGAATAAATTGCCTATATTACATTAAAAAAATGATAATCTAGTAATATTGCAAGAGGAAATGGATGACAAACTGATAACAGACTCATAGTTAGTATTTTCACCAAGGAGAACATTCTCAATACAGCAGCATCCACCCCTTGTGGGAGTAGAACTCACAGCCTTCTGCATCAAAGGCAAGTACACAACTTGTTGTGCTATTAACAAGGTTAACCAACTTCCCTTAAGCAGCACTAAACTTCTGTTCCCCTGCAGCTCTCAGCTCCTTGTAAAATCTACTCAATACTCAACTTCGCAACACAAGAAAACTGGAAAAAGCCAAAATGTATTGGGGGGGGGTCAAAAGCCCAAAAACCAGGGACACAAACATTGCTTGTATAATCTTGGAAAGTTGCTAGAACCATACATTTTACTGCCAAGCTCCCTGTGCAAAACAGAGCAACATACCACTACGCCAAATCAGCTGCTTTGTAAAAGAGGAAGACTGAAACTTAAATGGCTATCATTTAGTGAATTCAGTTCTCACCATAGCTGTCAACCTCTTAGTACAAAACACCTGGACAAACCCAGTAATGAGGGAGTACAGCCCTCAAACATTCAGTGAATTCAGTTCTTGCCATAGCTGTCAACCTTAGCACAAAAAACCTGGACGAAGCCAATAATGAGGGAATACATTCCCAAAAATACGGACAAATTTCAAATATTCATCTTATAAACTTAGAAAATTGCTAGAATAAAAGATTGTGTTACAGTTGTGTTACTATGTATTTTCTGAAGAACATGAAGTCTGAAATTCAAATGCCTGTCAATTTTACTGCTGATAGAATAAAAACAATTTTCAGCAGAGACCCAGGGAGAAATACTGCAGACACGTCTTTGTAAAATGACAGGGCACCAGAGCAAATCCACACAGGGAGGAGATGTAGACTCCACACAAAAGGCACCCCAGCCAAGAATCAAACCAGAAAACCTATAGCTGTGAGGCAACAATACTATCACTGTACCATCAAATATGCAAGGACTTAAACATTCAGATTCCTGAAGTCTGAAATTCAAATGTCTGTCAATTTTATTTAACATTTGTTAATCAGGACAGTCTGACTTGGAACAAAAAAAAAAAATCAGCAGAGGCCCAGGAAGAAATAATGCAGACATGTCTTTGTAACATGGGAGGACACAAAAGCAAACCCACACAAACACAGGGAGAAGATAAAGACCCCACAAAGAAGGCACCCCAGCCAAGAAGCAAACCTGAGAACCTGCAGGTGTGAGGCAACAATGCTACAACTGCCCCATCAAATATCAAGCATTGCACCATTTACAAACCACAGATATTATGAGGAACAGATCAGATCAAACATGAGGCAAAAATCTGCAGTTTTTTTCACAAATGGTGGTGGGTAGGGAATTAAGGTCTTTAACACCTGCATACAAGGTACAGGGTTCAAGCCTAAGGTATTCCCACACACACAAACACCTGTAGTAGCAAACCTCAAAAACTAAATATACTGCACTGGATGCCAAACAGTTGTCATGAGAGTCCAATCAAGACAAAATGAAGTGTAGAAGAATAAAAATATTTCAATGCATTGGCTGCATGACAGCTTAATATCTAGATGGAAACAAAAAGGTTGTGAGGCATGAAAAAATAAATTACTTTTTAAATACATTAATGGAATGCCAGTCAAAATCAAGTATAAGAAAAACAAGCAGCACTCAACTCAAACCACTTCTTGCACTGCAGTTCTAATTATAATTTATATTCAGCTTTATTAAAGTAACAAGTAACATGCTGAAAGTAGAAATCTCTGATGCCCCCACTTGTAAAAATGTTTCTTATCCAAAAAAAGACCTGCTGCCTGACATCTACTTGTTTCATGGGGAAAACATGATCAAAGTAAAAAATGAAAAGCAAACAAGAAATAAGCTCAAGATACATTGCTTAAAAGGATTACTGTACAGGTTATAGACCACACGATTGGCATTCGGTTTATGGTTAAAGCCTGCAGAGATGACTGTCTGTAAGTCTCCAAGTGTAATGAGACTCTTAAAATAATGTAATTCTGTCCTTTATTACAAATACTGGCATATGCATTTCAATACCCAAGGCTTATACATTATCTAGTTAAGTATTCTCTACATGGCAACAGAAAGGCTTTCAATGTTGGCAATTCTTTAACAGTATGCTTATTAAAGCTTACTTGCATCTTGCAATCTCAGCCAAGCTTACCTGATGGTCATTAAAGTATTGCTACTTAAACACAGAGCAACAGGCACTTTGAGTAATAAGCATAAATCAACAGTACAAAAAATATGACAGAAACCAGACCATTCTGCAAAAATCAAGGACAGATGAAAAGCCACTCTAGTACTTGTGTCTACCTTGGATGGGTGGGATTCTCTGCACATTTACACTGCATAACTACTCCTTGCCTTGCTTTGACACATCCAGAGTCACTACATGGGGGGAGTAGGGTGTAACAAGTATATCACAGTTTGAAATGTCTCTGGCTGACTTGTGATGGCCCTGACACATTTGTCATACCTCTCAACCTCAGAGCAAGAAATCTGGACAAAGCCATACAAAGAAATGGGACAAAGGCCCAAAAATAAGGACAATTTTTAAAATATCGCTCTTATAACCTTAGAAAGTTAATAGAGGTCTTGCATTAGTATGAATTTTCTGAATGGTATGAAATCTGAAACTCAAATGTCTGTCATTATTTTCTAACTTCAGTCTTTAATTATTTGTCACTAATTTGCCAAAAAAAAACACAATTTTATGAAAAATGGACCAAAAAATGTCATGTAAAAATATAAAATAGCAACACAATACAGCTGGGAACCTGTCAAAGAAGGGACACTTTAATATTAGTACTGCTAACTTGAGCAGCTGACAAAATAAAATAATCTACATGCATTTCTAAAATAAAAGTAATCTGATTATTACAGTTATTTCTTAATTATAAACCCTCCATGTTTTCTTCCAAAATTGCTATTTTGCGGAGGGATCATTAGGGGAAGAGCAACATTTTGAGTCAAAATCAGGGACAGTTCAGAGGTTTGGCTATGCCTAATTCTATAAAGCAATTTATTTGCATGTACCTCTCAACCTGTTAATGCAATAAATCTGGACAAGACCATATATATTGGGGGAACATATAAACAGTACTAAAATTGCTCTTGTATAAACTGGGACAGAAATCTGGACAAGGCCAAATATATTGGGGTAACATATAAACAATACTAAAAAATGCTCTTCTATAAACTGGGACAGTTGATAGAACAGGTCTTACTTTAGCATGGATTTTTCTGAAGGTTATGAAGTCTGAAACTAGGTGTGTCATTATTTAGTGACTTAATTCCTAAATGATTTGCCAGAAAACCACAATTTTTTATGAGGAACAAATCAAAAATAAGAAGCGAAAAATCTATTCATTCTTTGAAAATCTGGACAGTTGGGAGGTATGGTTCAGCTGGGGCTGTCTAAGTTTGCCGCCCTTCCCCCTCACAAAACCCTGGTCGAATGGAGCCTCCCTGCAGCCATTCCAATGATCCATTAATTTGCTATTTCACTCCATTTACCATAAACACTAATGTGCATACTGATTTACTTCTATGATGATTTGAACTTCATTTGAAAGTTTTATTTTTGCATTTTACAGCGCAAACACTAAGACATAACAAACTTGGCATTAAACCTTCTCTGCCCTTGAAACTCACATTCACTGAAACAACATTAAAATCCACATTCAAAGAAAATACATTTTACTCGTGGCAGATAAAAATTAATTCTGGGCTGTTTTCAAATCATAGGCCCCTTGCATATGAAACACATGTGCTCTTTGATACACCTTCCTATTGCTTTGAACATTTTTCCAGTAAACAATGAAACAAAACTGTCCAATTCAGAACATTTCCATCATAAAAGTCTACTCAAACTTCTACAGTCCACTATTATCAGTAAATATGCACAATTCTACAGTCCACCATTATCAGTAAATATGCACAATCTCTGAAGTAGTAAAGAAGTCATCTAAATAATTCCACGTTAAATAAATCTGTAATGAAGAGGTTGGTGCTAGCAATCACCTTTATATTTCATGGTTTCATCGAACAATAAAGTGTCTGATGCCCTGTGGAATAAATTGCCTAAATTACATTAAAAATAAGCTAGTAATATTGCAATAGGAAATGGATGGCAAACTGATAACAGGCTCATAATTAGTATCTTAACTTTCAGTACGGCAGCATTCACCCCTTATGGGAGTAGAACCAACAACCTTCTGCATCAAAAGCAAGCACACAGCCTGTTGTGCTATTAGCACTAAACTTCTCTTCCCTGCAGCTCTCAGCTCCTTGTAAAATCTACTCAATACTCAACTGCATCTCAACTTCGCAGCACAAGAAGTCTGGAAAAAGCCAAATTTATTGGGGTGGGTCAAAAGGGCAAAAACCAGGGACACATTAAACATTGCTTGTATAATCTTGGAAAGCTGCTAGAATAAAATGCTGTGTTACCACGGTACTACCATACATTTTACTGCCAAAGTCCCTGTGCAAAAGAGTCAGAACAACATACCACTATGCCAAATCACCTGCTTTGTGAAAGAAAAATGCTGTGTTACCACCGTACATTTTACAGACAAGGTCCCTGTTCAAAACAGTCAAGAGCAACATACCACTACGCCAAATCAGTTGTTTTGTGAATGAGAGGAAGACTGAAACGTAAATGGCTATCATTTAATTAATTCAGTTCTCACCATAGCTGTCAACCTCTTAGCACAAAACACCTGGACAAACCCAGTAATGAGGGAATACAGCCCTCAAACATATTCAGTGAATTCAGTTCTTGCCATAGCTGTCAACCTTAGCACAAAAAACCTGGACAAAGCCACTAACAGGGTATTACAGTCCCAAAAATAAGGAAACATTTCAAATAGTCACCTTATAAACTTAAAAAATTGCTATAATAAAAGGTTGTGTTACTATATATTTATTGCTAGAATAAAAAGTTGTTTTACTATGTATTTTCTGAAGACTATGCAGTCTGAAATTCAAATGCCTGTCAATTTTACTTGTGATGGAACAAAAACAATTTTCAGCAGAGGCCCAGGGAGAAATACTGTAGACATGTCTTTGTAAAATGGCAGGACACCAGAGCAAATCCACACAAACACAGAGATAAGATGCAGACTCCACAAAGAAAGCACCCCAGCCAAGAATCAAACCACAAATCCTATAGCTGTGATTCTGAGGCAACAATACTGCCACTGCACCATCAAATATGTAAGAAATTAAACATTCAGAAACCTGAAGTCTGAAATTCAAATGCCTGTCAATTTTATTTAACATTTGTTAATCAGAACAGTCTGACTTGGAACAAAAAAACAATTTTCAGCAGAGGCCCAGGAAGAAATAATGCAGACATGTCTTTGTAACATGGGAGGACACAAACGCAAACCCACACAAACACAGGAAGAAGATACAGACCCCACAAAGAAGGAACCCCAGCCAAGAATCAAACCTGAGAACCTGCAGCTGTGAGGCAACAATGCTACCAGTGCACCATCAAATAAAAGCAAACCCATACAAACACAGGGAGAATATAACAGACCCCACAAAGAAGGAACCCCAGCCAAGAATCAAACCTGAGAACCTGCAGCTGTGAGGCAACAATACTACCAGTGCACCATCAAATAAAAGCAAACCCACACAAACACAGGGAGAAGATAACAGACCCCACAAAGAAGGAACCCCAGCCAAGAATCAAACCTGAGAACCTGCAGCTGTGAGGCAACAAGGCTACTACTTCACCATCAAATATCAAGCATTGCAACATTTACAAACCACAGATATTATGAGGAACAGATCAGATCAAATATGAGGCAAAATTTGCATTTCTTTTTCAAATGGTGGTGGGTAGGGAACTCAAGTCTTTAACACCTGCATACAGGGTACAGGGTTCAAGCCTGAGGTATTCCCTACCACACCACCATGAGCACCTGGGGCATTTACACACACACACACACACACACACACTCCAAAAGAAAAAGCACCATTCAAACAAACACACTTACCTGGCTGTTGCAGTCTGGCCATGATGTATTCTCCCAGTGTGTCTGTGCACAGATGTCTCCTCGTGGTTCCCTATTGGGACTGCCTTGAGCATGCGCATACAGTAGTCTGTGAATTTTGTTTTTCTATTTTTTATTTTTAGTTCTTTTTGTTTTGAGGGGGCTGCAGTCCAGCAGTCCAACAGCACGGGCTGCCCCTGACTTCTAGCATTAAGTAGCATTACCCTCAGTTTTTGCTTGCCTGTTCCTATTACGGTGGTGAATTTGTTATTTGAACCTTGCCTAAAAAAGGCACTGTAGGGGCAGCAAGAGCCTTAGCCAGTGTCCGGAATCCCAGGGGCAACAGGTGCAGATCATCTGCGGCAAGGCATCATGGTCTGTTGACCATGTAATCCCAAGCAGACAGATACTGGATCCCCTTAGAATGACACCAGAAGCTTAGCCAATTGTTGAAGTCAGTCATTTTGTCCTTGTACTGCGGTATAATTTGAGGCGATGGCAGAATGCTACTCAGGGCTAGGGTCATACCTGCCTGGGCTACAAGATCGGGGAGCACTTCCATGTCTCTTTTCATGTAGTCCAGGGAGGTACATCACAGTTCATTCACACCACAATGGTCAATGACAGAGTCATATTTGTACTTGTAGAGTGACCTGAGTGCGTGGGTTATGTGGCGGATCCTGGCACCCGATAGGCAGCTGACAGTAACCTTCTCCTTGTTTAGTCTGGTGAGTGGGACATCAGTGTGCCTGACTATAGAGTCACCTATGACTAGTGTGTTGGGTATGTTGTTTTGCCTTATTGACTGTGGTTGAGTGGCACACTGAGTCTGTGGGCTATGTGTCATTTGGGTTGTGTTGGGGGATGGAGGCTGCTTGCGTTTCTGCTTTGGAGATCTCTGTTGCTTAGACAGATTATTAATGAGAGCCTCCGCGAATGTTTTTGTGTTACTATGTGTGGATTTTGGTGGTGTAGATTTAGTGAGACTATGTGATGAGTGTGGTGTGGTGCAAATGTTTACCTTCTCCTCATGACTGTCAAGTTCAGTCTTGGTTGGAGAGAGCTCTACCTCCAATTTGGCTAGATAAGTGCATCTCTCACAGGTTGTAGTGTTGGATGGTAGGAGGAGAGGGTTGTCTGTGTACATGAGGCAATTTCTACATTGCCTCAAGATGCCCAGATTCATCGGATAGACAGAAGAGCTGACCCTTGGACATGCCTATATAAAAAACAATTTTCCCCTGGATAAGTGAGGAAAGTGAGTACAAGAGCTTTTCTCTAAGCAAGTGATAAAAGTAAGTACAAAAACTGTTAAACTTAATACAGGTTTACACTGTTGTTAAACTTTATACAGGTGTACAGTGCTGCTAAACTTAATACAGGTGTACAGTGCTGTTAAACTTAATACAGGTGTACAGTGCTGTTAAACTTTATACAGGTGCACACTGCTGTTAAACTTCATACAGGTGTACAGTGCTGTTAAACTTTATACAGGTTTATAGTGCTGTTAAACTTTAAACTTTATACAGCTGTACAATGCTGTTAAACTTAATACAGGTGTACACTGCTGTTAAATTTAATACAGGTGTACACTTCTATTAAACTTTATACGGGTGTACACTGATGTTAAACTATATACAGGTGTACACTGCTGTTTATACAGGTGTACACTGCTGTTAAACTTAATACAGGTGTACTGGAAAGTTCTGTGCTAGTTCCTGCCCTCTCTCTTTATTAATGATCTTCCCCTGGAATTACCAAATCTTAAATTAATAATGTATGCAGATGATGTTCTGCACCTGAAATCCAATACTAGCCTTTCTGTTCTGCAAGCAGTCACAGGGCAATTTCACTTAACTATGCGCCTGGTCTTCTGCTAGCAAACTATTAATTAACCCAAGAAAACCAATGTCATGGTCTTTGTCTCAGCCTAGAAATTACCCACAATTCCTCCTATTCTCTGAATAAGTTTTGATGGGAATAGAATACCTAATGTCACTGAACAGAGGTACCTAGGCCTAATGTTTGACTCTACCCTTTCCTTTACCACACACACAGATTTTATAACTAATATAGTCCTTGTTCAATTAAAATTACAAGATCAGTCAAATCCTTTCACCTGCTGCTCACAGGGCCATTGCTAAAAATATTTTAATACCCAAACATCAATATGGCCTTCCTTTTCTGATTATGCATTCAACCCACAATCCTCAAAGAATACAGACCATTGAGAATAAAATGTGCAGATTCGTTCTATTGGCAGATTCCCAGATGAACCATTGCAATTTCCTAAAAAATTCTAAATGGCTTTCAGTGCCTCATAGGGTCACTTTTCTTCTAAGTACTCTAATATACAAGGTGGTAAATCATGGTCACTGTCCCCTTTAAGAGTAAAACTACCTTTGCAAGAAATCCCTTATGTACTGTGAAGTATACAGGACAAGTGTTTCACTGTAGTAAACCCTCAATTTAAAGCTGCTCTAGGTGAGACGGCCTTTTCTGGACTGGGACCTGCTACCTGGAACCACCTGCCTACAGACATTAAAAACATAGAAACCTTTAAAAACCTGCAAAGATACACTTAAAGAGCTTCCCTTTACTGAGTCTTCCTGCAACTGTTAGTATGACAGTGGTTAGGTAACTTATCATCCCATATCACGAATACTAGAAAACCATATTGAATTCACAGCTCAGTGATGATATCTAGTCAGAAATACAGTCTTAAAATTGTCACATGATCGTGCTACAAAAAGTTAAACTACATTATAATTAAAATATATTTTTATAAAATATAAAAAAGAACTGCATCACAAGAAATGCGTATGTTTAGTGCAATTGAACTGAAATAATAAAAGACCACACAGAAATGGTTAGTACAGAATTTTTAGTAGAATAAAAGATGTAAATCTATTTCAAATAACGTACAAAATCTGTTGCATTTTTTACTTGAGTAATAGAACTATTAAGTAAATAGCTTAAGTTTCTCATCTTCCATTCTTGTCTTCTGTTCTTATCCATTCCATCATTTCATCTTCTTCCTACAAAATGTAGTTAAGAAACTGTTAACAATTTTGCAACACTTCTTTGAACAGCCTCTAAGTACTTTGCTTACATGTTACTAATTTAGAAACTCTGATACATCAGTCTAAGGAGTAGAAATACACTTCATCAGTAAATGCCAACACATCTGTGTGTGATCTTGTTTGTGATGTTTTTTGTCTGTGAGTTTTCCTGTAGCTGACCCTATAACTATGGCAAAGTTAATTGTAGTCAGTGATGGTAGAATATGGATTTGTTCAGGTACTTCTAAATGCAAAGTAAGCTGTCATGTTTGCAGATTTTGCTTTATTGTAATACATATATATATATATATATATATATATATATATATATATATATATATATATATATATATATATATATATATATCTATAAAACTGTAACTTATTTTCAGCTGTCCTGTGACATTAACAGGAACCCTGAAGTGCAAGACTTTGAGGTGCTGTAATCAAATTTTGTTCTAGACTTCAACAATGTTAAGCCTTCCAATTTTCCTTTCATCTACTTTGCAAATTACAATTTTCTATGGATTAAAGCAGTAAAAAAAAAGAATAATCTAAGCAAAGCAATTTAAATATAAATTGTGATGACATGAAATACTGCTCAACCCAGTACTGCCTAGAAAAAAAAATTGTCTAAAAACTGAGCCGTGGACAGTTTTTGCATCCTTGCCTATAACCCTCAATCCCTAATGGTTCATGAATAACTAGTGGCTGACATTCATATATTTGACAATAAAAGGTGAATGTGCATAATGTCTACTTGATAAAAAGTCAGTTTTTTATTAGACTTGTTATTTCCTACTACTATTTTATGAAACATTACATTTATTAAAAAGGAAGAATGAAAAATTTCACAATTCAAAAAATAAGATCGCTATGGGGGCTGAAGAACAGAAGATTAGTACAACAGAAGTTAAATAAACACTGAAGTTATGGAATACCTGGAAAGCGAAGGATTTAGTGCAGAAAGTCTAACAAAGGTTATGCATGATGTGCTTGAACTCCTTGTTCGAGTTCCCCAAATTAAGGAGAAATGGCTGGAGTGGGAGACATCTAAAGGAAAAATATGGACATGACCAAAATAGTGAATATGGTGCAATACTTATGTAAAGGAGAAAACTAAACTAATTAATACAGAATAAATAATGCCAGAGATATTTGGAGAAATATAGGCAAAGCCATATGGATATGAAAATTTCCCAATACAAAAAAATAAGAAAACAAAGTGTAAAGTAAAAAAGAGTATTAGTACTAGAGAAGTTAGAGATATAAACTGAATTTATGGATACCTGCGAAGTGAAGGATTTAGTGTAGAAAATTAAACTCGAGTAATGTCGCATCATGATGAAACAATAAGTCCCCAAATTATGTATAAATGGTTAGAATGGGATACATCTGATCACTTGCTACATGAAGATGCTCTGGAGCCTTCAGTAGAAAACCAGTACAAAAGTTAATCTGGAATTGCACAATAAGGGAAAGAGGAGGAAATCGTGACATCTCTGATGCAGTCAGTGTTGTGGAGTGATAGGTCAACGACTTTTCATATGACAGAATAATGGATGATGCAGGATGCAGCTGAAGAGAATGTCACAGGAAGATGTTCTAGAACTTTCTGTAGCATGTCCAAAGAAAGCAAAGAATCTGCTCTCTGTTAAGAAGAAAAGAAGGGAAGAGATGCTTGATTTAATAGAGATGGATAGACACATTAAGATTGAAAGAAATATATTACAGAATGTAATAAGACCCAAAATGTTAGAAGTCGGATAAAACAGATGAACACATTAATTAAGACTATTAACAATTTTATATAACAAAAGTAAATAGGATTTGTTAATAAAGTCTTACCGCAAGAATGCAGAGCAATAAGGGAAAGGAAGGGAAGATGTAAAATGCCATCATGGAAGCATCGAATAGAAAAAACTATAACGCAATTAAGATACGAAGTGTCACTATTGGAAGACCATAGAAGACGGAACAGATCAACAAAAATACTTGGATCCTGGTCTGTTCTCATTCTGAGCATTGTTTTTATCACATCTATCTTTCTATCATACACTACTGCAAATAATAATCTAAAGATACCAGCACAGGCAGAAAAACTTAGAAGATACGCAAATAAATATAAAGGAAAAGTTCAAAATAAACAATTTATTGATGACCCACAAAAGTTTTATAGGGAATTGGGAAACAAAGCAAAAGGAATAGAAACACCACCAAAAAAAGAAGAAACTGACACATTTTGGAGAAATAATTATGAATGTGGATCATAACTAAGATGCTGAATGGATAGAATAAATAAAAGAAAGAATAAGAAGTTCAAATGTACAGGATATGAAATGGGATGAAGTAATGGCCAGAGAAATTGAAACAATCAGAAAAGGCTTCTAATTGGAAAACCCCAGGCCCACATACGGTTCCTAACTTCTGGCTAAAAGTATTAACATCTTTACATGCAGAATTTAGCTTTGAGTAAGAACTAAATATTTGGGCATCCCAGAAAGACACCAACCTGGTAAACAGGAAAAATGATACTGCCCCTTAATTCTGAAACTCTAAAGCATCTTAAAAGATATAGACCAATGACCTGCCACCAGATGATGCTGACAGAGTTTACAGTCATTTAGAAGAAAACTCAGTCATGGCAAAAGAACAAAGGATAGCAGGAGAAAGTCAGATGGAACACAAAATCATTTGTTGCTAAATAATGCCATCATGGAAGCATCGAATAGAAAAAACTATAACGCAATTAAGATACGAAGTGTCACTATTGGAAGACCATAGAAGACGGAACAGATCAACAAAAATACTTGGATCCTGGTCTGTTCTCATTCTGAGCATTGTTTTTATCACATCTATCTTTCTATCATACACTACTGCAAATAATAATCTAAAGATACCAGCACAGGCAGAAAAACTTAGAAGATACGCAAATAAATATAAAGGAAAAGTTCAAAATAAACAATTTATTGATGACCCACAAAAGTTTTATAGGGAATTGGGAAACAAAGCAAAGGAATAGAAACACCACCAAAAAAACTGACATTTTGGAGAAATAATTATGAATGTGGATCATAACTAAGATGCTGAATGGATAGAATAAATAAAAGAAAGAATAAGAAGTTCAAATGTACAGGATATGAAATGGGATGAAGTAATGGCCAGAGAAATTGAAACAATCAGAAAAGGCTTCTAATTGGAAAACCCCAGGCCCACATACGGTTCCTAACTTCTGGCTAAAAGTATTAACATCTTTACATGCAGAATTTAGCTTTGAGTAAGAACTAAATATTTGGGCATCCCAGAAAGACACCAACCTGGTAAACAGGAAAAATGATACTGCCCCTTAATTCTGAAACTCTAAAGCATCTTAAAAGATATAGACCAATGACCTGCCACCAGATGATGCTGACAGAGTTTACAGTCATTTAGAAGAAAACTCAGTCATGGCAAAAGAACAAAGGATAACAGGAGAAAGTCAGATGGAACACAAAATCATTTGTTGCTAAATAATGCCATAATTGGAGAAATGTAAAAGGGGAAAGAGTCTAAGTATGGCATGGATAAATTACAAAAAAGCATTTGACAACATCCAACATTCATGGATAAAGGAGTGCTTATAGATGTATAAGTCACATCCAACATTGATCAGTTAAATTACAGTGACTATGAAACAGTGGCAAACCACTTAGCAATTAAGTCATGAGAAATCATCATGGCTGGCCTTAGGTATAGGCGAACTAGGTGACTGCCTAGGACACCATACAGGCCGGCCTCATAAAGGGTGCAAATTTTATTTATTTATGTTAATTTATTTTTCTCAGTCCATGCTCTCCTCTGCATCCTATCTGAGTCAAGTGCACCTGAATCATAGAGTGAGGTGGGGGGGGTGCCTTCCCACTTTTACAGCTGCAGGTTGACCGCAGTAGTAGTGACATTTTCTTTAAGGAGGAATATACATGCGCACATGAACATGGAAGTAAATACATTATGCAGTTGCACATGGAATTTAAGCTAGCAGTTCCATTAGGAGGGGGTTTAAGTCCGTGTGTGTGTGTGTGTGTGTGTGTGTGTGTGTGTGTGTGTGTGTGTCTCTGTGTGGCCATTTGGTTTAGAAAGAAGGTAATTGTATTTGTATGTCTGTGTAATTTTCAGTTCTGTATGCAAGTGTGTGTGTGTGTGTGTGTGTGTGTGTGTGTGTGTGTGTGTGTGTGTGTGTGTGTGTGTGTGTGTGTATGAAATTTAAATTAGTCATTCTGTATAAAAGATAACATGTGTGTTACTGTGTGAGAGTAGGTGTACATATCTCTCAATTTGGAAACATCAAAAATCTGGACAAAGGCCGATGAAAAATAAGTACAAATCAGTACGCTGATTAACATAAAATTTGCATGCATAATTATGTAACCACACCAACTCAAATGGAATTGTGGGATACCAACTTTCAAATGCAACCAGAAGAACAGACAACCAAAATATGGCCCCAGAGTCCCTATCAGCCATTCCAATGTCTGTCCCATTCCTTGGGGTTATTTTGCCCCATTTACCATAAACAGTAATGTGCATACTGCTTTACTTCTACAATGATTATTTGGATTTCATTTAAAACTTTTATTTTACATTTTATAGCACAAACATTAATAGACATCTACTAAACAAATCAATACAGTCTCACAATGAAAATAGACTTACGCAATAAAACTTCTCTGCGGTTGAAACTAACATTCATTGAAACCTACATTCAAAGAAAATGCATCTGGCCAGTGGCAGATAAAGATTACCTTTGGGCTGCTTTGACTGAGTTGTTCAATAACTTCCAGACCCAGTACATTCTCAGCAATAACATTATTTTCTGTAAAACATCATAAGTATTCTACTCTTCCATATCACTATACCTTAAGAAAACACTGCAACTTAAGAGACATTACCTTTCTAAAACCTTTATGGAAACTAGATACATGCATTTCTTGTAAGTTTTTTCTTGCTTGTGATACCACTATTCCTTCCAAAAATCCATATATATCAGTTAAGCTACAACTGCGGAAAGTATTAGTTTTGTGGAGAAATCGAACCAAATGTTTAATAGGGTCATATAATTCTACAATGAACAGTATACTTTTGGTATAAAGAAACAAGAGACTCCCTACAGTCTCTAATATTTAAATGTTATCATTACCATTTAAAATGTGTGTGCTAACTTTCTTACATTTAGAGAAACATGCATTAACTCCCATATCAGAACATTTCTGTCCAGTATCCTTTATTAAACCTACAGTCATTATAGTAGTAGATTCATTTAAACATTTGGGTACTCTGTCAATATGTATGTAACCATTAAAGTGGCACCTTGTTGCAGTTAGGCATGTACTCTTATTTAGTCTAAAAGCCCTATAAGCCAGAAGTCCTACTTAACTTTATTACAGTATATTGTCTATAGACACTACAATAATCCTACATTCAGAACTACACTGCAATTCATTAATGTAAATTATAACATAATTTTGTCCATTCCACCATATACAATAACACTTGTTGTTCTAAGGTTACTAACAGATGAAATGTCCCCAAAGCAAATAATTCACTTTCACTTTGTCTAAAATAATATTACAAAACCACTGAACTATTTGAATTGCAAACAGTTTAAAAATGGCTTTTCTGACAGAGCTCCAGTCATAAACCGTAAACCAGAATGCTCTTATCCAAAAGTATAGCAATATATTGCAGTGTTAAGCATAATTGTAATTTTTGGAACTCTTTCACCCTCTGTCATCAAAGATGTAGTTTAATTAGGCCCTCTGCATTGTTCAAATCACATAATGAACAAAATGGTCCTTAAGAATTCATGTGGTAATGTGGACATTGCTAAGATTCTGAGCACATCTATACATTGAACAAAATGGTCCTTAAGAATTCATGTGGTAATGTGGACATTGCTAAGATTCTGAGCACATCTATACATTAAACAAAATGGTCCTTAAGAATTCATGTGGTAATGTGGACATTGCTAAGATTCTGAGCACATCTATACATTGAACAAAATGGTCCTTAAGAATTCATGTGGTAATGTGGACATTGCTAAGATTCTGAGCACATCTATACATTGAACAAAATGGTCCTTAAGAATTCATGTGGTAATGTGGACATTGCTAAGATTCTGAGCACATCTATACATTGAACAAAATGGTCCTTAAGAATTCATGTGGTAATGTGGACATTGCTAACATTCTGAGCACATCTATACATTGAACAAAATGGTCCTTAAGAATTCACGTGGTAATGTGGACATTGCTAAGATTCTGAGCACATCTATACATTGAACAAAATGGTCCTTAAGAATTCACGTGGTAATGTGGACATTGCTAAGATTCTGAGCACATCTATACATTGAACAAAATGGTCCTTAAGAATTCACGTGGTAATGTGGACATTGCTAAGATTCTGAGCACATCTATACATTGAACAAAATGGTCCTAAAGAATTCACGTGGTAATGTGGACATTGCTAAGATTCTGAGCACATCTATACATTGAACAAAATGGTCCTTAAGAATTCACATGGTAATGTGGACATTGCTAACATTCTGAGCACATCTATACATTGAACAAAATGGTCCTTAAGAATTCACGTGGTAATGTGGACATTGCTAAGATTCTGAGCACATCTATACATTGAACAAAATGGTCCTTAGGAATTCACGTGGTAATGTGGACATTGCTAAGATTCTGAGCACATCTATACATTGAACAAAATGGTCCTTAAGAATTCACGTGGTAATGTGGACATTGCTAAGATTCTGAGCACATCTATACATTGAACAAAATGGTCCTTAAGAATTCACGTGGTAATGTGGACATTGCTAACATTTTGAGCACATCTATACATTGAACAAAATGGTCCTTAAGAATTCACGTGGTAATGTGGACATTGCTAACATTCTGAGAGCATCTATACATTACTAACCATTCTCTTTGCTGATCAATGTCTGTTCAACTAATTCAGTGGTAAATCATAGAAAATCTCCAGAGTGGCTGCTTTGTATTATGCAACCATGATGTTTTAGTAGCAAATAAACTGAAATTCAGCAACTTCTTGGGAAAATACATTCTGCTATTCTTTTGTTATATCAGCAGCACAGAGAATTTAGGGAATTAGAAATCAGATCCAGTTGTGCCTACAGACTATTGAAACACAGCAGTTCATTATTACGGGAGGAAACATTTACACCAGTATCCTGCTTTGACAGTCTCAAGCAAAATGTGTTAAAACACAAATATGTAGTGAAATGGAGACTTAAGTAAGAAGCATAGAAAGTTATTATATATGTATTTGGTACTGAATACATTTAAGCATTATCAGTCCTCCTATATACACCCACTTAAACACACACTCACACATTCATACACACAAAAACAAGCATATACACTTAAATCCACATACATGCACACATAGTAAAAGTGTACTGGAGTTTAAATTTACTTTGTTTTGTTTATATGTCAATACTGGTGAAAGCGCTAAACCACATTTATTTGTTCTATATTAAAAGTGTACTGGAGTTTAAATTTACTTTGTTTTGTTTATATGTCAATACTGATGAAAGCGCTAAATCACGTTTATTTGTTCTATATTAAACGTGTACTGGAGTTTAAAGTTACTTTGTTTTGTTTATATGTCAATACTGATGAAAGCGCTAAACCACGTTTATTTGTTCTATATTAAAAGTATATTGGAGTTTAAATTTACTTTGTTTTGTTTATATGTCAATACTGATGAAAGTGCTAAACCACGTTTATTTGTTCTATATTAAAAGTGTACTGGAGTTTAAATTTACTTTGTTTTGTTTATATGTCAATACTGATGAAAGCGCTAAACCACGTTTATTTGTTCTATATTAAAAGTGTACTGGAGTTTAAATTTACTTTGTTTTGTTTACATGTCAATACTGATGAAAGTGCTAACCCACGTTTATTTGTTCTATATTAAAAGTGTACTGGAGTTTAAATTTACTTTGTTTTGTTTACATGTCAATACTGATGAAAGTGCTAACCCACATTTATTTGTTCTATATTAAAAGTGTACTGGAGTTTAAATTTACTTTGTTTTGTTTACATGTCAATACTGAAGAAAGTGCTAACCCACGTTTATTTGTCCTATATTAAAAGTGTACTGGAGTTTAAATTTACTTTGTTTTGTTTACATGTCAATACTGATGAAAGTGCTAAACCACGTTTATTTGTTCTATATTAAAAGTGTACTGGAGTTTAAATTTACTTTGTTTTGTTTACATGTCAATACTGATGAAAGCATTAAATCACGTTTATTTGTTCTATATTAAAAGTGTACTGGAGTTTAAATTTACTTCGTTTTGTTTATATGTCAATACTGATGAAAGCGCTAAATCACGTTTATTTGTTCTATATTAAAAGTGTACTGGAGTTTAAATTTACTTTGTTTTGTTTATATGTCAATACTGATGAAAGCGATAAATCACGTTTATTTGTTCTATATTAAAAGTGTACTGGAGTTTAAATTTACTTCGTTTTGTTTATATGTCAATACTAATGAAAGCGTTAAATCACGTTTATTTGTTCTATATTAAAAGTGTACTGGAGTTTAAATTTTCTTCGTTTTGTTTATATGTCAATACTGATGAAAGCGCTAAACCACGTTTATTTGTTCTATATTAAAAGTGTACTGGAGTTTAAATTTACTTTGTTTTCTTTTGCCTGCTGTTGGACTGCCAAGTGCTAGGGTGTCTTTGCTGCTTATTTTACTGACTTCTACACTCTCTGCTGATTTTATTTTTTGGAATTATTGTTGGTTTCCTAGTAATTACCTATTGCAATATAATCAGCTTACTATTTTTTTTTTATGTAATGTAAGCAATTAATTCTTCAAGGGCAGCAGGCACTGAATTTGTAGATGAAACACTGAAATGTAAAGTTGTTGCCAGTAACAGCCTCTTCAATAGTTACAGATCTCTTTAATGTGTAATTATTCGGATGAATTTTACTTCTGCAGAGATTGTGCTTATTGACTGATACTGCTGGATTGTAATGAAAGAAGCTTGAGTGGCCTTTTATGGTTGAAATTTTCTGAAATGGGTAGTTCTGTCATTATTGGTTCATACATTTTGTTTTATTGCTTACTGGAAGAATGTTTTAAATTATATTCCTTGTATAATACAGCACCAGTTGTTAGAATTTGTTTTACATTTGTAGTTTTAAACAATCACGAAGGTGAATCAGAGAACAAATACATGTATGCATGTCCCTAAAAATGTGTGAAAGGAGTCTGTTTTGAAAACATCCCAAAGGTAAACTTAATCTTCTACTGGCCAGATGCAATTTCTATGAATGTAGGTTTTCATGCCGTTTAAATGAATGTGAGTTTCAAGGGTACAAGTTTACTGCTCCTGCTACGTCTGTTTTCATTATGAAACTATTATTTAGCAAATGGCTTTCTATGTTTGTGCTATTTTATTTCAATATCTGTAATCATTGTAGAAGTAAGAAAACAGTATGCTCATAGATAGGTTTGAACAGTGTTTATGGTAACTGGTGAGCAATAGCCAAGTAACAGAACATTGGAATGGCTGGGGAGGGGGGTTGCTGCAGAAGGGGCTGCTCTGGGGAGGGCAGATCTATTACTCTGTCTAGGGCCCTATTTGACCCTGATCCATTTCTGACAAAGTAGGAAATATGTGCGCAAAGGTAGTTACTTTTCTTATTTGTGCCTAGAACCTGTAGTCAGTTTGTGTAACAGCTTAGCTAATAAGTCTGTTTTACAGAAAGTCTATCTGACATTGACTTATTTTAAACAGAACAATCGAGTACTTCCCCTGTGCGAGGAGGAAGAATGATGGTGTATAAGACAGCATCATATCCAAACATACTTTGAAGAATGAGTCATACACTGTCCCGGACATGTATGGATGGCAGATTTCTCAGTTACCTTTCACTGCTGCTAAGCTATGCTATAAAACTAATAAATGGTCCAATGTTTACTTAAAATTACTCTTGATGGCTTTTTTGACATTTATGCATGGCACCTTCTTTTTAGCAAGTACAATTTTTGTTATAAGTTTAGCAAATGTGCTGCTATCACCACAACTGAACTTTTCTGCATTTATTTATAGCAGTGGTCTGTCTCCAACTCTAAGGAACCCTTTCTTTTCGGTCAGTGTGGGGACTTTGATGTAATGCTGCACACTAAAGCCACATGTGCAACTAAGAAGCTGCATTTTATTTTAACATCTGCTTTTATTCTGGCAGTTTTTATTTACATATGTGAGTTTATGGCTTCAAATACATTTTTTTAATGCTATGTCTATTACATTTGTCATCTGGTTATTTTATATTTAAGAACTCCATATCAATATATCCTCTATGAGATTGTATCTGACCTCTCACCTCTCCATAATTTTCAGGGACATCCCTGCTTTTGACTAAACTTTTAGTTCTGTTCCTCTTAATCCCTCCTAAAACTGGTGACTTTTGGAGAAAAGGAGATAAATTATCCTTAACATTTGTCAATAATTAAAGTTATGGACTTCCTTTAATTTGGAAAATGAACATTAATTAGCCTTCTCTTATTTGGTCATTACTGATTTTTTTCTGGATTTGTCCCTTATTCTGTTAGGATTTCTTCCTGATTCATTGAGAGCTATGGATGGACTGTTTAGCATGCTTACCTTGTTAAAAAGTAAAGTACAGTTGTGTACACTTACCATAAATGTAGATGTTTGAGTGTATTCACTGTTGCAGTCATTACATTTGGGTAATCTGCTGGCAGGTTGCCCTCAGTCGGCCTGAATTCCAAAGTCTTGGGTCCTGCGTCGGTTGCTGTCCCTTCTTCCATGATATCAGGTTGTCAGGGGTATAAAACATGCAGCCGATGCCATTTTCTTTAGTTTTTCTTGCCCTCGATGTCAGGTGCCCCCAAAAAGGTAGCAATATATATATATATATATATATATATATATATATATATATATATATATATGGGTACATGTCAGTACATCGACAAGTTAGAAGATCGACATCCACTTCACTGACACATGAAATAATCGACACCGCAAATCACAGACATTTAACAGGTAAGAAGTTTAAATTTCGCTAATCATGCCTACCATGTTTTAGTAAGTGTGGCAGTGTTATGCATGTGTGGTAGGCATGATTGTTAAATGACCGTGATTTGCGGTGTCGATTATTTCATGTGTCGGTGAAGTGGATGTCGATCTTCTAACTTGTCGATGTACTGACATGTACCCATATATATATATATATATATATATATATATATATATATATATATATACATATGCATCAATATAAACTTTACCTTCATCTACAAGCAAGTACACCACATAGGTTGTAGAAGATAAAGATGGAAAGATAAACTGTAGAATGACAGTGGGATGGCGGGAGGGTAACCTGGACTGCAACAGTGAATACACTTGAACATCTACATTTATGGTAAGTGTACACAACTGTACTATGTTCTTCGTGTTTCACTGTTGCAGTCATTACATTTGGGTAGAATCCCAAAGCTATGGTTGGGAGGCTGGAACTAAACAGCATTAGGTGCAGTGGCAAAGCCTGCCCTAGACTTAGAGTAGAGAGGCAAAATGGTAATGCTTTGTAAAGGTGTGAACAGAACTCCAAGTAGCAGCCTGTAGAATGTCCTTGGTTGGTACTCCTCTGAGAAAGGCTGCTGAAGTAGCTGCAGCCCTGTTGGAGAGAGACGTAATGCCCTTGGGCACAGGTTTGCCATGGTGTAAGTAGCAGAAACGAATGCAATGGCTTATCCACTTTGAAATTGTCTGCTTCGAAATAGCCTTTCCTTCTGATCCTGCAGTATATGACACTAGTAATTGCTCAGTTTTTCTTAGAGCTTTAGTGCTGTTCAAGTAGAATCTTAGCTGTCTGTGTACGTGAAAGGAATGCAGAATTCTCTCCCCTTTGTTCTGTGGATTTGGATAAAAGGTTGGCAGATGAATTGTTTACTTAAGAGCCACACTAGAAATTACCTTAGGCATAAAAGTAGGATTTGTTCTCAGGGACATCCTGTCTGGGTAAAATATGATAAAAGGCTCTACAGCCATGAGGGCCTGTAGCTCTGAAACTCTTCTTGCTGAAGTAATTGCTAGTAGCAGAGCTGTCTTCCATGATAAGAATATTATATCAGCGGTAGCAGCTGGTTCAAATGGAGGCAGGGTGAGCTTTTTCAACACATAATTGAGGTCCCATGCAGGTAATGGTGATCTTCTAGGAGGCCTTAAATTTTTGGCTCCTCTAAGATACTGCTTTAGTAAAGGATGAGAAAAGATTTATGGCTCTGTATTGTAATGAGCCGAAATGGCAGAGGCATGGATTTTGATTGATGAAAAAGATAGGCCTTTGTCAAGCATCTCAGTTAAGTATTGTAATATCTGATGTATTTGCGGTTCTGCTGTATCAGTTCCTTATGCTTGATTCCAAGCACAGAATCTCTTCCATTTGTCAGCATAAGATTTTCAAGTACTAGGCCTTCTGGCTTCCAAAATGACATCTATCACAGCTTTACTGAGAGGTGTCATCTGTATGATTACAGGATTAGCCATGCTGCCAGGTTCAGAGTCTGTAGTTGATTGTGCAGGATCTGATTGTTTTGTTGGGACAGTAGTTGTGTTTTTTGAGGCAAGGTCCAAGCTGGGTATTAAGGCAAGTTCCTTAGGATTGGGTACCAGTATTGGTGGGGCCAATCCGGGGCAATTAATATCATCTTTGGCTTCTCTTGTCTGACTTTTAGGAGGACCTTGGGTAGAAGAGGCAGAGGAGGAAAGGCGTAAACTGATAGGTTTTTCCAACTGAAGGATAGGGCGTCCACTTTCCATGCTTGCCTGTGATAAGTCCTTATACAGAATCTTTTCAGTTGATAATTTTGAGGAGAGGCAAATAGGTCTATGTCTGGGCTCCCCCATTTCTCTGCTATCATGCTGAAGACTCGTGGATTTAGTTTCCAGTCGTGAGAATCCATAAGGTTTTTGCTTAAATCGTCTGCCAGAGTGTTTTGTTTTCCTGGCAGGAATTGAGCTTGAAGATTTATTTGGTAGGCCAAAGCTGTGTTCCACAGTGCCATGACTAATCTGCAGAGGGGGAAAGAGTGTGTACCCCCTTGCTTGTTTATATACCACATAACTGTGGTGGTGTCCGTCTTTATCAGTAGTTGTCCTGGATGAAGTAAGTCCTTGAAGGCTGTTAGGGCATTTTGAACAGCTAGCATCTCTTTCTGGTTGATATGTAGATGCATTTGGTTTGGTGCCCATATGCCCTGATTGCATCTTCTTGCTATGTGGGCCTCCCAGGCATAATCTGATGCATCTGTTGTTAAGGTTTGGCTGGGAGGGGGTAGAGTGAAGGGCTGTCCCATGTTTTGGTGACAGGCCTTTGCCCACCATAGAAACTCCTGTTTCAGGCAGGGGATGAGAGGAATCATTGTTTCCAGACTGTGTGAATGTTAACTCCATAAACTCTTTAGGTACCATTGAAGTTTCCTCATATGCAGTCTTGCATATGGAATTAGTAGGATGCAGGATGCCATGAAGCCCAGAGCCTGCAGAATTTGTCTTGCAGAAGACTGGGTTTTTGTTGCCATCAGTTTGAAGTAAGTAGTCAGTTGCCTTTGTTTGTCTGGCATGAGGTAAGCCATCTGGGCAGTTGTATTCAAGCTTGCACCCAGGAATGTTATCTTTTGAGAAGGTACCAGTTGTGATTTCTTTTCATTTATTGTCTACCCTAGGCATGTTAAAAGCCTTTTCACAAACGCCAGGTGTCATAGAAGAGTGTCCTTGTTCTCTGCTTGAATGAGACAGTCGTCCAAGTAAGGATATATTTGAATACTTTTTTGTCTGCAAAATGCAATTACTGGTGCCAGGCACTTTGTAAAGACCCTGGGCGAAGTAGATAAGCCAAAGGGCAGTGCAGAGAATTGGTAATGCATTAAGCCAGCCTTGAATCGGAGGTATCTTCTGCACGATTGTCTTATTGGGACATGCAGGTATGCCTCTTTTAGGTCTAAAGTCACCAGCCAAGCATTCTTGCCCAGCATGGGCAGAAGCTGTTGCAAAGTGAGAATTTTGGAGTGTCCAGGTATGTGTTCAAAATCGATAAATCCAGTATTGGCCACCAGGCCTTGTCCTTTGTGGGTACCAAGAACAGTCTTGAGTAAAAACCTTGTCCTTTTTCCTGTTCTGGTACTGTCTGAATGGCCCCCATATCCATGTGGGACGTAACCTGTTTGTGTTCCTCTGCCCATTGTTTTTTTGGCAGATCTGGCCAACCATTTGTCATTGGCAGAGTGTGGAAATGGAATCTGTATCCCTGTGATACGATGTTTAGTACCCACTTGCCCTGGGATATTAACTGCCAATTTTGAGCAAAAAGTGCTACTTTTCCCCCTATGGGTGCTGCCAAAAGATAAGTGATTGGTGTAGGCAGAGGGAAGTCATTGGGATTGCTTTCTGTAGGTTTGCGCTTTATCTCCTCCAGATTTGGAGGTGGATTTGCCCCATTGCTTTGACCTGCATGAGTCTTGAGCCTGGTACCTGGAACCCTTAGGGTGTTTGGGTTTGCCCCTTTGAGCTCTGTCTGACACAGGAAAGGACCAATTTTTGTAGGCCAGTAACTACTGAATCTAGGTGGCTGCACTTGTAAGAAATCTTTAACAGTTTACATAGACTTAGCGTTGTCTTCCATTTTCTTTAAAACCTCTTCTGCCTTAATACCAAACAGAGAATCATGCTGTAAAAGTGCATCTAGCAATTTAGCTTTAACATGATCAGGCAAATTTTGTTCCTTTAACCAGGCATGCCTCCTAATCATAGATCCAGTAACTGCAGCCCTGCAGGAGGCCTCTAAAGAATCAAAACCACATTGCAAAGTATGCTTTCCAACTTGTTCAGCTGCATGCAATAATTCCTGCAATTCCTTATTTTCTACACATTCTGAAATCAACATAATTTTCTGTTTCAGCAAACCCATAACATGTTGTTGGTACTTAAGCATATGAAATTGACAGTTTAAGGCCCTGATTGCCAAGGTCGCAGGTGTATAAACCTTTTTTCCCCATCTGTCCAGTGCCCTTGAATCTCTGTCGGAGGCGGTAGGGTTTTTTGCTGTTGATGCCTTAACTCCCTTTGGACCCTGTGAAATAGTTTCAGGATCAGCAGCAGGGTTTCTAAAGAAAAATTTATGAGAGTCAGGGACCCTGTAATACCTGTCAGGCTTGCTGGGAGCCAGAGGTAAGGAGTCAGGGGTCAGGCTTGACTACGAAAACACATCATCCACAATGTCTAAAGCAGGGGGAATGGCTAAAGGCTTGTGCTGAGGGAGAAGAAGGAAATCCCTGAGCCTCTTTTTTGATTCTGAGAACTCTTGACTCTCCAATTGAAAATGTTCCCTCAAAGTATGCAAGGTTTCTCCAAATGAATAGTCCTCAGGAGGAGATGCAGATGGAATAGACTCCTCAGCATCAGAATCCTCATAGGGAGGTAAAGATAATTCCTGATCAGAAGAGAAATCAGAAGAAACAGAAAACTGATCTGAAGATTCATAGTCAGTGTCTTGCCTAGGCCTCTTATCTGGAGGGGGATGGGAACCCCTGAGCAAGGTAATAAGGTCTTCAGCCATTTTGATCATCTGTTTTTTAGGCACAGAGGCCTGTGCACATGGCTCAGGCATCAGTTTTGTAGTTTTAGAAGATGTCTATGCCTTTGGTTTTGCCTCTTTCATCGGTTTGATATAAAAATGTTGAGGTCTGAATACACCCTCAGAAGCCAGTACCTGCTCTGCGGCTCCGGACCCATCCGAGGAAGATACATCCATCGGTCCAATACTTTGAGTATCTTGCGGCATGCCGGACTCCATATGGGTGTTGGTAGAGGCCTGCGGCTCGAAGGTAGCAGGTATCAGGGGCTGTGAAAGCGCCTCACTGAGTACCAGCAAACCGGTGACTGGCTTAGGAGAAGCTTTGCCATCGGTTTTGGATCTCGACTGCCTTTCTCTGTCCTTTTCTTTGTGTTTTTTTATGTACTCCGGTAGTCGGATTGCTATCCAACGACATTTCTGGGTAGTTAAATCTGTTTCCAAAATACTTAGATGCAAAAATATATCGACGCTTAATAGTGTGTTGGTTAAATCTAGCACAAAACGATAGCCAAGCACGTTGTGATCAGGGCCTAGGCAAGGAATACAGTATAAATGGAAATCCTTATGAGGTATTTGCTTCCCACAAGTAATACAATTATTAACTTTATCTGACATTGGTAAAAAGCCAGAAAAAAGTTTCCCCAGTGGGGTACTTAGCTTTAGTGAAGACTTCGGTTCTGAAACTCAAACTCGAATATTTCAGCAGTCGGCCGACTGGCACTTGCAAAATGCTTCTGCTTTGGGCACTGCGCGGCAAAAAAGACTAAAGAAAATGGCATTGGCTGTATGTTTTATACCTCTGATGACCTGAATTCATGGAAGAGAAGACAGCAACTGACAGAGGACCCAAGACTTTGGAATTCAGGCTGACTGAGGGCAACCTGCCAGCAGATTACCCAAATGTAATGACTGCAACAGTGAAACACGAAGAACATCACAAATGTCATACTGTACTGATTGACAGCTACTTTTCTAAAAGGTTGTTCCTCCAGTGCTGAAATATTGTTTCTGTAAATGCATATTTTGTACCTCCCTAAAAAAGTGCCCCTTTCCTTTGCATAGCATTGTGTCCCCGAGGTTTAAGTCACTGTACACAGGGAGGAGAGAGATTGCTATTCTACCTTCAATGAGCTGAAAGGCTCGCTCACCTACTCCAAAGTAAATTAAACTGCTTAGATTAACTTAAGCAACCCTCTGAAACAAGCCACAAGGGCTTCTATTTTCTAAGGGCATGACTTTTATAGTAAAATATGTGTGAAGGAGCAACAGATAAAGCAGGTTTATTGAAGAAAATTCTCACCTTCACTTGCAGTTCAACTACATTACAAGGTATCTTTTCTTTCTGTCCATTTAAATAATTGAAGGAAATGACTGGAGTGGCTTTCTTGGGGAATGACCTACCTGCGGATGTGGCTCAAATAGTGTTTCATGTGTATGGTGTGGGTGGGGCTTAAGGGGTGCCAGAGCACTACTTCGCCTAGGGTGCCATTTCAGCTAAGGCTGGCCCTGATTATCCCAGGGATACAAACTTAAAGGGGGTTATTCCAGGGTGATTATTTGTCACCTCTGTTGTTTTGTATTGTCTTTAACCCATTAAACTGTTTACTTAACAGATTAGTTATTGGTTATAATTTGTCTTCCAGAAAACAAACTTGCTTAAAGATTTTTCATTTACTCTTTGTGGATGACTTAAAATTGTATAGTTCATCAGATGTGGAGTTGAAAGCACAGCTGCAGATGATTAAAACCTTCTCAGATGATATAAGAATGACATATGGGCTTGGTAAATGTGCAAAAACAAGACTGAAAGCATGAAAGCTGCAATACCAAGAAAATGTTAGTCTAGGACTGGAATGTGATATAAAGGAAGTTGAGCAGGAAGGAGTATATAAATATCTGGGAACTGATGATGGATTGTCAATAAAACATTAACAAATGTGAATAAAACTCCATAAGGAATACTTCAAATGACTAAAACTAATATTGGAAACTGTCCTAACATCTAGAAATAAAGTGCAAGTTATAAACCAATTTGCTCTTCCCATTTTAACTTACAGTTTTGGGTTAACTGACTAGCCCCAAAAGGTATTGGATCAGTTGAACATAAAAACAAGAAAAAATCTTTACGCTTATCAAATGATATATAAAAATCAGTGCACATCGAGATTATAGATCTCTGAGGTTTGGGAGGGTGGCCTAATGATTAAAGTGTTTGTCTTACAAACACAAGGTGCTGGGTTTGAGTCTCACAAGGGATAATTGGTTAGGCTTACAATGGCTCGCAAGGGCAGTTAGCCTAGTACTAACCTGTGACTCTGAAGGGGGTAGGGGGCCTCCTTGAAGCTGATTATATGTAGAGATCTAGGATTGTGGGACTGCATCATACAAATCTTCTGATCTTGTCAGATCCAAACATTGTGGAAGTTTTAAACCATGAAGAAAAGTCTTCAACCATTTTGCTTAGATTATTAGAAGCATTCAGCTGTCATGCAGAATGGAAATCAAATCAGAAGTAGACAAAAAAATAAGGCAGCAACTGAATGTGTAAAGAAAAGTAAGAATATAAGGAGAAGGATCAGAAGGAAATGTAGAAAAGCCATAAATATAGTGACGAGTATAGAAAACGCCCTGAACAACCTCATGTTTATCAGGATTTCATGCAGGAACGGTTAGAAAGGTGTATTTAAACCAAAACATGAAAGGTGAATACTGGCAGCCCAGGATACCTACATACATGTTGGTTTGCAAATTCCATTGAACATGTGGGAGAAACAGGCAAATGCAGGTTTTGTAAAACAGAACTGGAAACGGTCACACATCTTGCTACTGGGTGTGATACACTAATGGCAGAGGACTTGAACACTGAAAGGCATAATGTGGCAAGACTGCTGCACTGGCGATTGTGCAAACACTACAATATAGAAGTAGCTGAGAAGCATTGGAAACATGATTCACAAAGCATTATAGAGAATTATGAAGTTTATATCACATGGGATCACCCATTACCAACAGTTCAGAAAATAGATGTGAGGAAAAACATATAGTTATCTATGAGCAAAAGATAAAAGTAGCACTGATCACTGAAATTGCTACATCCAGTGATTGCAGTGTTGCGTACAGAAACTCAAAGTCATAAAATATCAGGATTTGCTGGCAGAAATGACAGCAGTGTGGAAGAAAGATACCAACATAATTCCAATAGTAGTAGGAACAATGGGTCTCATAAAAAAGAATCTGCAGTCATATTTAGATGTGCTACACTAGACATGTAATACTGTATGAATTGCAGAAGGAGTCAGTTCTGAGCTCGTGGGAGCTGTGAAGAGCACTTTTGACTAATATCAAAGACTGAAACAAAATTTAATTTTCACAAGCTTTAATCATACTCTTACTTAGGAATGGGGTCCATTCCCGTCATGGTATTAGAAACCCAAAAGGCTTGGAGAAATTAAAAGGAAGCGAGTCTGTCACTGTATGCATTAATTTCCCTAAAGTACTTATATTTCCAAATCCTTATCACAGTGGTAGGGCGGAATAACATATGTTATAGTCTCATTAATTTTTTGAAACCAGTAAAGTTAACAGTGAGATGTGTGTGAGGTTCATTATCTATGTGATTAGAGACATCTGGTCAAGGTTTGACAAGTATTTACCTCTGTAGCAGTTTAATAACTTAAGAATGTGATTCAGGGACAAGACGCAATGTAAGATCAGTGAACCCAGGGAAGCTTCGGAGCAGAGATCATATACTTCAGAGACATTGGGAAAGCGCACATGATGCATGCACTCATGTCACTCCACAACAAGTACAAATATGAATCTGTCATTGTCCATGTTGGTGTGAAGGACCTGAGACGTACCTCCCTGGACTACATGAAAAGACACATGGAGAAGCTGTCTGATCCTCTAGCCCAGGCAGGTATGACCCTAGCCCTGAGAAGCATCCTGCCATCACCCAGAATGATACCACAGTACAAGGACAAAATGACTGACTTCAACAATTGGCTAAGCTTCTGGTGTCATTCTAAGGGGATCCAGTATCTGTCTACCTGGGATGACATGATCGACAAACCACAATGCTTTGCCAGAGATGGTCTGCACTTGTCGCCCTTGGGATTCCGGATACTGGCTAAGTCTCTTGCCACCCCCATAGTGCCTTTTTTAGGCAAGATTCAAATGACAAGTTCACCACTGTAACAGGTACAAGCAAGCAAAATCTGAGGGTAATGCTACTTAATGCTAGAAGTCTAAATCTCAAAATGCACTCACTCGAGGCACTCCTTAAAATGGAGAACATCGACATCTGTGCAGTGACAGAGACCTGGTTCAAGGCTCCAGAGAGCACCCCTGCATATAATATGCTATAATTCATACCACACCTTTCGGCCACCTAACCTGGACCGAAGCAATAAAGGCGGAGATGTGTCCATATTCATTAACGATATCCACACCTCCAGGCTAGCTGCTCAGCATAATGCATCCGAGATTATCCAAGTGCAACTAACTATGGGCAAGACCACAATCCAAATTGTAGCTTGCTACAGATCCCCCACTATGCCCCAGGATTCCCACTCCTCATTTCTTGATAAACTGGAAAATATTAGGGTACAACCTAACACCCTAATAATGGGTGATTTCAACTACCCCACCATTAACTGGGAAAACTACTCATGTACCAACTCTTGTGCTCAATGTTTTCTGGAATTCATAAATTCCAACACCTTGGATCAACTTATCCACACCCCTACTAGGGGCAGCAATATCCTAGACCTGGTCATTACCAACATGGGCAACCGGTGTTCCACACCAGAGGTCAATTCCTCGTTGGTCAGATCCAACCACAAGCAAATCACCCTAGACATCCACATCCCACCCCCACCCCCCATTAGGGAAACCACTGTAAAAAATTTCTCCAAAGCCAACTTCACGCTTCTTAAGACAGAAGTGGCAAACTTCACGACACCCATGCCGATGGATAATAGAGGTACAACTACTGAATCCTATACAATTGAACTTTATAAGCACTTACACAAGTGCATGGATCATGCAATCCCTAACAGAACCAAGATGCTATCCTCCAAAAAAAGGAAGCCAATCTGGTGGTCCCCTGCCATAAACAAATTCTACAACAGAAGAAAGAAACTGTTGCAAAAAAGAGTAAAATCCCATGATTGGAGGAACTCCATGGTCAGCCTCATTAAGAAGCTGAGATCCTTCATAAAATCCTCCAAAGCAAGTTATGAAAACAAAATCGCCACTGATTTTAAAGACAACCACAAAGCATTATATAGTTATGTCAAGAATCTCAATAACAACACTCCGATCTGCTCTGAGTTACAGCACAATGGCACTAAATATACAGAACCAACTCATATTGCCAAAATCCTGGCAGATATGTTCAGTGCTAACTTTACCCCTCTCTCATCCCCTAAAGGGCCCATCTCTATACAGGAAAAATGCAAAGTTCCTGTAATCATGGCTGCACAGGTAAAACCACACTCTCCAAAGCCAAGAACACAGCATCCATGGGACCTGAAAACATCCTAGGTTGTGTTCTACATGAACTAAAGAACGAACTGGCACCCCACCTAAGTACCATGTTCAATCATACCCTCACCTCAGGCTTTGTTCCTACTGTTTGGCACACAGCAACAGTTATCCCACTCCACAAAGGGGGAGCCACCACGGACCCCAGAAACTAACACCCCATTAGCCTGATGAGCCTGGTCTGCAAGGCTATGGAATGTATCATCATGGAACTTATAAACAATGATATTGGTAATCTTCAAACTCTGGACCCCACCAAGTTCGGGTTTGTAAAAGGCATATCATGTGTCCTAAACCTGATAGATGTCTTTGAAGCGGTCACCAAAGCCATAGATGAGGTTAAAGTGGTTCACACAGCCTATCTAGATCTCGCCAAAGCTTTCAACACCATCCCCCACTCTGGAATTATAGATAAACTCACTAAACTAGGTATAAATCCTTATGTCACAAGATGGGTTGCCAACTGGCTCCCTGACAGAACCCACACTGTGAAAGTAGCAGACTCTAAATCCAACTTCAGACCAGTGACAAGTGGAGTACCACAGGGTTCAGTCCTAGGTCCTCACCTGTTTGGTATCTATTTCTCTGAAGTACAGGCTAACACAGAAGGTTTTTGGCTAACAAAGTTCGCAGATGACTGCAAACTAGGAGCCATAATCAAAACTCCTAACTATGTGGACATCCTACAAAAGGGCCTCACTGAGACAGATGCCTGGTGTCAAAGCCATGGCCTCAAGCTCAATGCCAAAAAGTGCATCATCCCTTTTGGTAAAAACTTTGTACCCATGAACTACCACATAGGCGGTAGTCTACTTAACACTGAAAGTGTGATAAGAAACCTTGGGACACAGGTGGACAGTAGTCTCTCCTTTGATAATCATGTTGTCACAGTAGTCAGGAAGTCCTTCTACGTGGCACACCTCATCACAAAAGGTTTCTCATCCAGGAAAAAAGAGGTCATTGTTCCCCTCTACTCATCACTCATTAGACCCATTATAGAGTACAACACCCCTTTTGATATGTACCTCACAAGACATCTACAACAACTGGAAAGGCCACAGAAATACCTCACAAAGAGGGTTACTGGCCTCAAACAGATGCCCTCATGAACCGTCTCAAAAAACTCCAGCTTTACTCTGTCGCATATCGCCTACTCAGAGGCGATCTCTGCCTAACATACAAAGCTATGTCAAACCCAGAGCTGTTGGACATGCTGCACTTAAAGAAATCCCAATCCCTCCGAGCTACACGCTCTAGGGACCTAAACCTTGTCACCACAATAAACAGAACATGCTGGAGGGAAAGATTCCTGTCCCAGAGACTTCCCATACTCTGGAACAAACTACCTATCTATATCAAACAAAGCTCCTCATTAGCACTCTTCAAGAAAAAATCTTGATGATTGGATGGGAGATAGGAAATTCACCCCGGGGATCACTTCTGTGGCTCTGCTTGACATGGGCACAGGAAAATAATTTTCTTGTGTGGCAAAAGCCAGGGTACCATTTGGCTAGGCTTATATAGGCCCTAGGGCCAATAGCCTAGTACCTACCTATGAACCAGACATCTCTGTGGTGCATTGCCGCTATGCAAAATAGACTGAAGGAACATAGGAAAATAGTACTATGCAAGTGATGATGGGGACAGCAAGGGTTCTAGTCATGTACACCTTTAAGTATGCACTCTTTAACGTTCTTACCACCTTTTATGAGTACTTAATGCATACCCCCCAAAAGGGCATACATGATAACCATCGCATAAATTTGTGTCTACCCATCTAATAATCAAAACTAGCTGTTAAGGCAGATTAAATAGTACTTTGCTTGACCTGTAGTGATAACGTATTCCACAGGAAGTTAGGGATATATCCCTCCAGTGAGTCTTGTTTATTTGTTGGTAAAAAATTTAAGTCCTCAATATAGGTGTTTGTAGAACCGCTGGTTTTGTTAAGAAATAAGGCCAAATAGGATTGGGTCTTTCATGGCTTTATAAAGTTAGACACGGGTCACTTCAGAGCAGAAGGTAGGCTACTAAGTATGAAGTAATGTGTTAATCTATCAGAATAATTGAAGGATTAATTTATTTATTATTTTGATTAAAAATCACTGGGGCCAGTTGTACTTGATGATTGGTCTGATAAGGGGAGGGTAAAGTGTATGATCACTTATTTGGATTTTGAAGATATTCCTTTGGAAATTAATTTTGGCAGATAGGATTTCCTGACTATGGTGGAAAGATGATTGAATAAGAGAGAGTTGTCCACATAAGTAACCGTGTGACTGTATCTATTTGAAGAAGAGTACAATGATAACATCGGTATGAGGGTATGTTCATCTGTTGCTATGGATGCAGAAAGCTCTAACATATCAGCATATGGTAGTCATGGTAGTACTACTGAGAAGGTCAGGGCTACTAGCCATTCATGTAGCCTTGACTGGACTGTTGTGAAGCCATGAAAAGATGCGCTGTTATCCACCACTGGCTTTGGATGTACAGCATGGATTCTGGAAATGTGTTGCAGACACACAAACGGGTGATGATTGCACTATAAGTGCCACACATCGTCCTTCTAGTCTGAAACGTAGTTGAAGAACATAGTCTCTAGGTGTAATCAACAAAGCTTAGACGAGCAGAGAAGGCAGGACATTGCTCTTACAAGATGGAAATGATAGTGCACAAAGATAGTTGCTTCTCCGAAGAAAGACACAGCATTGAGCCCAGAGACAGAAGCGGTCAGAAGACTTAACTAGAAAAGTTAGTGGAGGAAGGAGACCTCTCCAACAAAAATGAAGAGATGTTTAATAGTGTGGAAAGGACCTTAAGGAGCAGGGTGATGTAGCCACTGACCAGTTACAAAAAAGAGTTGGGGACAGCCCAGATGAAGGCTGCAGCCAAGGAGTAGGGACACAGAAACTAAACTTGAAGAGAGCACATTTTTATGATTTTTTTTGTTTATAAAGTTAAAGCACAATACATCTAAGTCTGTGTAACTAGAATTTTATGTTTAACAAAATAATTTAAATCCATGCTCTGTAAACCAACGGTCAATGTCAACACTTTTAATTCCTAAAAGAAAGAAGTGAAATGTACCAGTGGTGGAAATGATGCTGAACGAAATGAACTGTTGCACTGGTATTTGAGTTAATTTCCTTGAGATGCTAAACAAGACCGTGTAAAGTGTCTCATAGTATGTAAAGACATAATATTCATGCATGTTGCCTATGCATTATATATCCTGTACAAGCATTACATACTCCACATTGTCAGGCACTAGAAGCCAATGCAGCTACTGCATCAGACAGTCACTGATATGTTGCACAGCTCCATAAAGATTAGTAATTCTAACCATCTGAATTAAAAGTCTGTGAGGGTGGACGAAGTCTAGAAGATTTAGGATCTTTGCCTGGAAGTGTTTACATAAGTATTTTTATAACCCAAATAGACTCCAAAGAATTTTTTCCTCAGGTGGATAGCAAATGTTGGAGGTGTGACAGGCAAGAAAGAGGTAGCTGGGAAAATATTTTTTGGAAGAGTGATGAGCTGGCAGACTTTTGAGGTTCCCTGCAGACTGCTCTGTTGGAGATGCTGGGTTAGCAGACTGGACTGACTAGAGAGATGATTTTTTTGAGTTATGCTACAGAATCAGAATTGCCTAGAGATAGTAAAGCCTTGCTGAGTCTAATTATGGTGGCTGCCAGAAAAACAATTACTAGAAAATGGAAATCAAAGTCTAGACCAACTTTACAAGTAGTAGTGAATATAGTACTGGAGATAAAACAACTGGAACTGGGATCTTTAGAAAAGGGAAGGAGCAGACTACATAGGAAAACATGGGAATTGTGGGAACAATATATGCAGAACAGGAATGGGGTTTAAGAGGCAGGATTTGAATGAGCTACATAATGCTTAACTGACAATGACTGGATGGTTTATAAGTGATATATAATGATTACAACTACAGTTATTTCAATGGTGTCCGTGATGTAAACTGTTTGTAACTAAAGTGATATCATTTTATGTTTTTCATTTTTATAAATGCAAGATTGCCTTTGTCATATGTGTAAATTTAATAAACATGTTTGGAAAAGAGAATCTGTAAGGGTGAATCTATGAAATATATACTAAGCCAAAGGTTATGCTAAACTGGAATATTTCCTGTCACTCTGGTGTAGCAACCTTGGTGCTCAGTAGCAGGATTATGGGGGTGCAGGTGGAGAAATCTCCCCTTCAAAAATGCTTTAATGACATCACAGTGAGAAGACTGTTGAGTGGATATCTGATCTGACATATTACTTGCTGCTTCTCTTTCACTATTGGACTTCTATATGTGACTCCAGAGTATTAGTCAGGTGGGTCAGTGGAACAATTGGCTCATCAGACTTTTGGTTTTGCCAAATCCTCTCCAGTTCATTGTGGGACGATGAGAAGAAGCATTTCAGAGTATTTTGCCCCACATTATACTCCTACAGGTTTGATTGTGCAGCCTTGCACCACCTTACTCTTATGTGCTAACTGTATTCCTAGCCCCAAAAGCAACCCTACTATTTACAGTAAAAAAAATACCATTTCTTCAGGAGTACCATTAAACAAGACACACACACACACACACACACACACACACACACACACACACACACATTGAAAACATACCATCACCCAACCATAGCACAATATCTATGCCCTTTCCTGACCCTTACTCTAACCCTAATCCACAAACACTTGCACAACAGACATACAGCCTGAATGTAAAACATTTAGTATTACCAAACATTTCAGCATGCTCTTCACTTGCACCTCTGACTTCTGATACTAAGGTGGGGGATTTCAGGAAGTTGGTAAATTGTATTTGATTTAGTAATAGGTAATCTATTCATTTAGACTTTTTCTACTTCCTGAAATTAAACATTGCCAATGATCAGCTTGCACCCAACAGAGCAGCCATTCAGAATATGGCTGGTCAATCCTGTGGATTTGATTAGACTAAAGAACAAGCTGCAAGGAAATATGAATATCAACCAGAACTGAGAAAAACACACTTTATAATAGCAAAGCTTTCGGATAAAATCCTTCCTCAATACTAATACAAACAAATCTAAAAACCAAATGATTTAAATACAGGTCACTGAAGTCACATGACCAGCAGTCCAAAAATCATGTGACCACAAGTATATAAAACAAATCATTAAAATTAGAAAAATTAGAAAAAACATAACATTATCACAACCTAGTATGTTGCAATTTAACAAAAACATGTTTCAAGGTAATCATATTATTTAAACCTGGAAAATGGTCAGAGTTCAACCTAAGAATCCATTCATACTCTTTTAATTCAAGTAAATTATCACTATCACCACCTCTGGCAGGAGGCCGTATTACATCAATAACTCTAAAGGAGAATCTATGCTCAATACCTGAATCAACTGTGCTTATACAAGGCATTACTGTCAATGGCCCTTCTAATCTCCGATTTCTGTTCAATGATGCGTTCTTTTAGCTTTCTAGTGGTCTTACCCACATAGAATGCAGTACATTTCACACAATTAGCTAAGTACACCACATTAGATGTAACACAAGTGGTAGAAAAATTAAACTGATAAACTTTACCACTAATAGGATGTTTGAACTTATCACTGCAACCAACCACAATATCAGAACAGCAGGAACAATTCAAACAGCCATATGTGCCGGGCTTAGTGGTAAAAGTCCTCTCTACAGGCCTGAAGAAATCTTTGTAACATAACATATTCTTCAAGGACTTCATATTTCTATATGAGAAAAAAGGCCTGTCACCAAGAATGTCTTTAATCTCACTAGAGGCCATTAGTACAACCCAATTCCTCTGTATTATTTGTTTTACAAAACAAGTCAAGGTATTATAACTAGTAAGATACCTAGTGCATACTTTTGGACATTCTAGGTTAACAGAACCAACATCATCCCCAAGAAAAAGCTGGATCACCAAATCTGGCTGTTTATAAGAATCACTATTTCACTACATATTTGAAGGCAGTTTAAAAGCTGGTCATTTTACACAACATAAAATGTGTTGACTAAACAGATGGTTGACAGGTGTGAGAGATTGCTGTATTACCAAGGATGGGGAATTGCCTAGTGTGCAAACTTGGAGTTAGAATAATAAATTGAGAGGGGGTTTGCAGGGACCTGCCTCCTGCAAAAAAACTGTCTTTAACTTTTTATTTTCATGCTGTTATTCCTCAGTGTATGCATAGTGATGTGTCAATGTTTTCTGTTCACCATTTGCTGTTGATAGCAATGTTGATAGTTGGATGTTTCGGTCATTTTAAGTGTACATATTTACATGTGCTGTGTACTGAATTTAAATGAAACACCCAAATATTGACAATCAAAGTAAACTACAAAACATCAGCTTTGCATAGGTTGCCATGCTTCTACACATGCGCTGAACATCTGCGTATGCACAACTTCCATTAAAAAATATAATAAAACATTGTTTTTACCCCCACACCCCCAGTTATATATACTAACTCCAATTTTGTAGGCTTGCACACCTGTCGCTTAATGATAAGTGGACCCATAGATATATATAGCCATTGACAAGATGACTTGCAAACCTGCAGAAAAGCTGTTACAGCTGATTGCAAATCAGTTGATCACACTGCTCGGCTTTTCTGATGTGTAAAATCGTGATAAAGTATGGCTCAGGTAATCTACCCTTTCCCTACTGTACTGCAATATCAAAGATGATATATACAATCAGCAGGGCGATGTGTGGAATACAGTCCCTAAGGGGGTGTATGGGGCTTATCTCCCCTGCAAAAAAGTAGATTGTGTGTTGCTTTGAATCTTTGATTCAAAGTCATGTGTATATGAAGCTGTGATTCGAACTGTTTTGATTGTATTACTTTAAGCATCTGTCATAACACACAAACAAATATACATATCTGTCTGTATGTATGCATATATATATATATATATATATATATATATATATATATATATATATATATATATATATATATATATATATAAATTATATACATATATATATATATATATATATATATATATATATATATATATATATATATATATATATATATATATATGAATATGTGTGCATGTATGTATATATGTGCATGTGTGTGTGTGTGTGTGTGTGTGTGTGTGTATATATATATATATATATATATATATATATATATATATATGTATGTATATGTGTGTGTGTGTGTGTGTGTGTGTGTGTGTGTGTATGTGTATGCAGGTGTTTATGTATATGTATATATATATATATATATATATATATATATATATATATATATATATATATATATATGGGTCCCCTTCAGATGGTCCGAACTTTTAAAAGTACGATCATATGGTCTAGGCCATATGAAAGTCAGGCTTTTAAAAGTTCAAACGGTCTGAATGGGGATCTCCATGCAGCAAGGAAGAGGAAGATTTCTCTTTACTACACTGTAGTGTGATTTCAGAGTTGGTATATTGAAATAACAGGGGTGGGGGTGCAGGGGGGCTTGGCCCCGTGCTAGCACTGTTTAGTTTTTTTTTTCACATTTCTGAACATTCAAATGTTCGATCATATGGTCTTGGCCATATAAAAGTCGAACATTTGGATGTTCGATTATGTGAAGTAGACCCATATATATATATATATATATATATATATATATATATATATATATATATATATATAGCTTCTGTCAATATGTTCGTAGTTTCACTACTTCGAACCCCACTTCACCAAGTGCACTTGTTCGAAGTAGTGAAACTTTGAACATTGACTTTGGCAGTCACACTACAGCGCAGAATGGGAATATTACCTTTTCCTCACTCTAGTGTGATCTCGGAGTTGGTATATTTAAGTAGGGGGGTGGGGGGCACAGTCACATGTTTTAGTGTTTTAATTTTTGTTTTGGGTAGCCCAGGGAACTAGACTTCAGCAAAAGTGCACTTTCGTTTAAGTGGACTTTTGCTGAAGTGTAGGGTCTACTGCTTAATTTCAGAGAAGTGTAGTATATATATATATATATATATATATATATATATATATATATATATATATATATATATATATATTAAAAAATTCCTTTGGTCTAACTTTTTTTCATTGACCAGGGAAAAAGCCAACGTGTGTGACTGAAAATCAGCTAATTGCACATGACGACTTTTTTAATCTTTGTGAGACTGTAGTACAGTGGGGATTTGGGAATTTGCTCTTTGGCCACTATAGTGCATCCTCAGTGTTTTTATTTATAATTATCAGGGGATTTGGGGGTGCAGGTTATCTTGCACCCTGCAAAAATGTTTTTTTGTCATCAGTCATGTTTAACCCTGTTCATTTCACATTCACAGAATGCTACAAGTTATCTTAGATCTAGAGCATGCAGAGCCCTTGCATGGCTTTTGGCACACTAGTTTAATTCATATGCCACTGGGTAATTATATTCTATTATCTAACAGGTAACACATTACATGACATAAAGAATACAAGGTGGGTGCATCCAGTCACTGGGACAATAAGACAGTTCCCGGCATTGTCATGACAAGCTGCAATTATGATTACAGCATAACACTTAATGGTTATAAGTCGACTGTCATGTATTTCTTAGTACTTGTTTCACATTTCAAACATGGCAAATCTGCTTAGTAGATCACTGATAAGTTGATGTACTAATGCGTGTGCATCGCCAGTGACGATACTTACATATATTTATGCATATACACTTCACACACAAACACACACACACACACACACACACACACACACACACACACACACACACACACACACACACATATATAGATATAATTATAGAATTAGCACCAGGCTAAGTATAAACACATGCTGTATGATCAGTAACGTATGTTGCATGCTTAGACATGTCTGCTCATGGAGGTAATTCATGGTCATCTGTACTTAACTGCGTGTGTAAACATTATGCTGTGGTCATGCTTTGTATTTAGAAACTCATAACACTTACAATGTTTGAAGATGAAACACATCCAATGTATGTAGGTGATGTAACTGATGTCACCGTGGTGGTGGTGGTAACGTCATACTTTTTTTTCTTTTTGATTCTGAAGAGTTTGTAAATCCAAGCCTTGTACTCTTGCATGACCTTTCCAGAAGAGATAAAGGAGATGAGTAACATTCTGAAATGGAGAGCTCACACATTCAGGAGCATTATTAACAGAACAGTTCAGTAACATTCTGAAATGGAGAGCTCACACATTTAGTAACCTCACACTACTCAACATACAGGAGCATTATTAACAGAACAGTTCAGTAACATTCAGAAATGGAGAGCTCACACATTCAGGAGCATTATTAACAGAACAGTTCAGTAACATTCTGAAATGGAGAGCTCACACATTCAGGAGCATTATTAACAGAACAGTTCAGTAACATTCTGAAAGGGACAGCTCTCACATTTAGTAAACTCACACTACTCAACATTCAGGAGCATTATTAACAGAACAGTTCAGTAACATTCAGAAATGGAGAGCTCACACATTTAGTAAACTCACACTACTCAACATTCAGGAGCATTATTAACAGAACAGTTCAGTAACATTCTGAAATGGAGAGCTCACACATTTAGTAAACTCACACTACTCAACATTCAGGAGCATTATTAACAGAACAGTTCAGTAACATTCTGAAATGGAGAGCTCACACATATAGTAACTCATACTACTCAACATTCAGGAGCATTATTAACAGAACAGTTCAGTAACATTCTGAAATGGAGAGCTCACACATTTAGTAACCTCACACTACTCAACATTCAGGAGCATTATTAACAGAACAGTTCAGTAACATTCTGAAATGGACAGCACACACATTTAGTAAACTCACGCTACTCAACATTCAGGAGCATTATTAACAAAACAGTTCAGTAACATTCTGAAATGGAGAGCTCACACATTTAGTAAACTCACACTACTCAACATTCAGGAGCATTATTAACAGAACAGTTCAGTAACATTCTGAAATGGAGAGCTCACACATTTAGTAAACTCACACTACTCAACATTCAGGAACATTATTAACAGAATAGTTCAGTAACATTCAGAAATGGACAGCTCACACATTTAGTAACTCACGCTACTCAACATACAGGAGCATTATTAACAGAACAGTTCAGTAGCATTCAGAAATGGAGAGCTCACACATTTAGTAACTCATGCCACTCAACATACAGAAGCATTATTAACAGAACAGTTCAGTAGCATTCAGAAATGGAGAGCTCACACATATAGTAACTCATACTACTCAACATACAGGAGCATTATTAACAGAACAGTTCAGTAACATTTTGAAATGGAGAGCTCACACATTTAGTAAACTCATGCTACTCAACATACAGGAGCATTATTAACAGAACAGTTCAGTAGCATTCAGAAATGGACAGCTCACACATTTAGTAAACTCACGCTACTCAACATACAGGAGCATTATTAACAAAACAGTTCAGTAACATTCTGAAATGGAGAGCTCACACATTTAGTAAACTCATGCTACTCAACATACAGGAGCATTATTAACAGAACAGTTCAGTAGCATTCAGAAATGGAGAGCTCACACATTTAGTAACTCATGCTACTCAACATACAGAAGCATTATTAACAGAACAGTTCAGTAGCATTCAGAAATGGAAAGCTCACACATTCAGTAAACACACTACTCAACATACAGGAGCATTATTAACAGAACAGTTCAGTAGCATTCAGAAATGGAGAGCTCACACATTTAGTAACTCACGCTACTCAACATACAGGAGCATTATTAACAGAACAGTTCAGTAACATTCTGAAACGGAGAGCTCACACATTTAGTAAACTCACACTAGTCAACATTCAGGAGCATTATTAACAGAACAGTTCAGTAGCATTCAGAAATGGAGAGCTCACACATTTAGTAAACTCACGCTACTCAACATACAGGAGCATTATTAACAGAACAGTTCAGTAACATTCTGGAATGGAGAGCTCACGCATTTAGTAAACTCATGCTACTCAACAAACAGGAGCATTATTAACAGAACAGTTCATAATCCAGTTCACAGATGCAAATGCTTTGTCGGAGAAAGATAATAAAATAGTACCCTTGTGTGACTTTAAAGAAAGCAATGCAGTTAAAGAAGGCAGATGATGGAATATACAAATCCTGAAGGGCTTGTTATTTCTAATTCCTTAATTATTCAGTTTTGTGAATATTCTGAAAAGAGACACATTCAACTTATTTTTCCAAAGCCACAAAGTAACGCACACTTGCATCTTACAAGCCTTGCTTAGATAGGAAATAATAATGCGCACATGCATTTTACAATAATGCTTTGCTTAGATAAGATATAGTAATGTACACATGCATTTTGCACACTAAGTTTACTGTGCTGCCATTCACTGCTATGATTGATAGACATGGCTCATGGTAATGAAGAGCGGCACACTGGCTTATAGATGCACATTGTATACAGTGGTGCATGTTATGCACAATTAATCCAGATGGTGTATGACAGTGATACTCAGCACAAAAGTCAACAGCAACTAGGGTGTATATAACTAACTAGTTGGTAAGGTAAAGTATATTATACCATGTTAAGCTTTTTCCCTGATATGTCACCATGTCTGTAATTCAAATGATATTTCAGCATCAGTCATGACATAAGAGCTTGAGTCATTAGCATATTATAGTAATGATGGGATTTGCTGCTGCGGAAATTTCCATTTGCAGAAGCTTAGCAATGTCAGTGTATGTTGGGAGAAAGTGTGGTTATTGTAGTAGGGTTAGTTGCACCACAGGAACTACCATGCAAAGTATTTTGTTTTAAACAGCGCCAATATATTGCACAACACTACA